>NW_022280042.1:9573490-9583837 GCF_004355925.1 Anarrhichthys ocellatus
GTGTCGTATTGTGTCTCCCCACACCCCCCCCTTCCCCCCCCCCTCTTTTTTTTTTCCCCCCCCCCCCCCCCCCCCCCCCCCTCTCCTCCTCCCCACGAGTGCCAGGAGTGAGCGTCGTTCTCGGATCATTACTCCTCAAAGGAATTTAAGTGCGGGATGCCATTTAATTTCTTTTCCCTCCCCAAATGCAGTCCGTCATTAGAAATCCTAGCTGTCATGGCGATGCCATTTTTGGTGCGGAGTGTTTGTTGCCTCATTTCTTTTAATTTTATCTCCATTAGCTTAATTCTTTTTTAATATTTCCATCTAACGAACTTTACAGTCCATTTTGTCTCAGTGTCTTGCTAAGCGAGTTTTATGAAGCAGGCAGTTGGCTTTTCCATTTGAGAGCGGGGGAGGAGGGGTAATCGAGGAGGGCCCCGGTGCTTTTGTCAGCTTATTTTTGGCACCTTAGCTAGCAGTTCTGCTCCTTCGCCTTGATTATACAAGCAAACAACTGCATGAAGTTCATTAACAATAAAGCACAGGCTAATTAAGCCGAGCCCCTTAGACAAACCAGCGCTGTCATGCCGCATGTGTTCGGAGCTGATTGAGCTGTTAAAGATTTACCTTCACTCGTCTTTTACCTCCTTCGCTGCCTCGCATCGTCCTTCGCTTATTCGTCTCGGAGGTCGTTCAACCTCAGAGAGTTTTGGGTCGTAAACACTTGAAGGTAGAGAAGCTATACAAGGCCTGAGTGGTGTTTTACTTCCTGTTTTAATATCCGTCCATCTTTCTGTGTATCTATCTCACAGCGCTGTTAAGCATCACACTGATCCCGTTACACTGCAGGCCGTGACACGGCGCCGTAAATTACATGTGAATCGGTCGCGTGTCTGCCCGGAGGTTGTGAGATACACCATTAGCAAAACGGCCCTCCGGCCCTTTTGTTAATGCAATTTGCTTAATTGCTCCGTATCAGTGTACAGACGAGACGCGATCGCTTGCCAAGGTCCGCAGAGAGCGTTCTGGACGTATTCATTCTAATACTCTCATCCTCTCATGGCCGCTTGATGTCCACTGATGACGCTCTTTAGTGGGTAAGGAGGCAGCAATTGATCCCAACAGACGGACACGATCATTGTTAGGAGAAGGAAAAGGCCGGTTGATAAGGAGACCTGAGCCATCAACCTTAAGCATTTCTTGTAACCTTCAGGCTACCTTCAGCTGCAGCTTCCTCCTTCATCTCCTCCTCCTCCTCCTCTTCCTCGTCTTTGGTGGTGGCTCTGCCTCACCCCAGGGAGCGACGAGCCGCCCTTCCCCGCTGTGACGGGCTCCTCTTGGCTGTTTAATTACAGGGAAGGCTGAGACGTCTGCCTCTCCTGTGATGAGCCCGGTGGAGGAGAGGAGGAGGGCCGAGGCTTAAAGGAAGTGACCTTACCCTCTGTAATGCTTCAGGTTGCCTTCTGATTGGTGCGAACGGGGCTGGAGGTGGATGAAAGGATGAAAAACATTGTTTTTTCCAAAAGAAAATTTGTATTTCTTCTCTCCGTCATGGCATGTGGCTTCAAGTTTTGGTTCAAATGAGCCGCCTCTCCGAACACCGTCAACGTCTCCAAGTTGACCTGTGGATCAGCTGTGTGGGTGGAAACGTTTCCATGTGTAGACTGTATTGTTATTACACCGACACACTGCTTCGGCTGTAAAGGTTTGGTCCAAAACCAAATTCAGGACCAACAAAGGAAGAAGTCGTGTTCACACTGCAGACAAACAACGATCTGAGCCACATGTTGGGACAGGAAGCTGTGCTGCTATCGAGCGCGCTAAAGTTTTGAGCTTTAAGGCCTCGAGGCAGCTCGGAGTGTAACTGGTTCTCAGATGGTTTGAGTATGTAGAGCATACAGTCAGTGTCGCTATCACTTCATGCCGACACAGACGAGTTAACCGTGAGCACCGTAAACGTGTAGATTTACTGTCAGAAGCTGAAGTCCTGATCAAACACAGCGAGCGTGGAGGTAGAAACTCCCTTCAGCCCTTTTTTATTTTTTTTACTCAAAGCTGCTCCAGAAAAGAGAAGTTGTCTGAGATCAAAAGCCGTGAAGGGAACCTGAACAAAGACTCAGTGTGCCAGTTTGAGGACGGCCGCGACATACGAGCCGTCAAAACGGCGATATGAATCTGCGCTGTAATTCAGAGAAAAAGAGATTAGAAGAAGATAATGGTCTCATATCTCAAAAGTTAACAGTGAGGCCCGCGTGAACTGTGAATAATCTTATAATTACTGATCTAATGCCATTAGGCCTGACAGAAATAGAGAAAGCAACGCTTGGATGGGGCGCAGTTAATCAAGTGTGCGCTCCTCGTTGGATCATCAGTACCACCACGCACGCTAAGGCCACGAGTGATGATAGGTATGAGTTTAAATGACAGCTTAAAGGAACATTACGCCGCACTCATATTTGGTTAACTTCCCTTACCAAATGGTTGAAAAACGTGACATTTTTTAATGTGCCTTGCAGCCTCACATCGCCCCCTCGGTTTCCGAGGGTTTCTCTTTCTTTGTTTTGTGCCTCGGGCTGTTCTGCAGGGGGAATCCAGACTGACTGGAGTTCCCTCACCTTGTGCGCTCGTTTGATCCCCGACACAGAGGCAGACTGCTAATCTGACCGTGTTCAGCCTCTGTTCCAGGTTGTACTTGCGATGTGAGAATAACAAGAGGAAACACGGCGCTGGAGGCTCCCCGGCTCCGATTCATGTTGTGTTCTTTTATTTCTGTGTGTGTGGGAGAGAACGCCGTGACAAAGTGCACACCCAGAGTTTGACAGTTTCAAGAAAAGATCCACCCTCAGATTGTCATCCACTGTTTGATCTCATCAGTCTGTGATGTTCAATTTGAGGCAGTCTTCCCTCACTGATTGTTGGGAGTGAAACGCTCACATTGTCTGCGTTTGACCAGCTATCCGTGGGAAGAAGAATAAGACGTTCTAAAATAGCTGAGTTAAGTGTCAAAACGTCTGAGAGTGGATCACAAATAAACACGTGGCAGAACCGTGTCTTCCTCCTCATAAAGTTCAGCAGAAATCAGCACTTTAAATACAAAGTTTCACTTGATGTAAGTAAACATTTGAGTCTACAAAGTCTACTCCGGTCCAGTTCTGTTCCTGCAGGTCTGTGTGCCGGTACGTGGACTTGATACCAGCAGTGGTCATGTGGTGTTGTCCTGTTCAGAGACGGAGCGGATACGTTGATTCTAAGGACAAATATCACTTCGCTGCTTGTTAATTTAATTATCTTTGGGTCTATTTTGAACGGAGCCTGACCGTCCTCTGGTCCCTTTTGGATTCTCTTCTTGTGAAAATGAATTCATGCATGTCGGGTTTTGGTGGGTTCTTGCACAGGTCTGCTCCCGGAGCACCGTGTGACCGCTGATCCAGAGTTTTAAGCTCCGCTATCATGGATGGAAATGTTCTTTTTTCCCGGCTCAGCTTTGAAGCTAACGTGGTCATTTCCAACCACCGGCACAACTATCATTCCTTTAACTTTTAAGAGGATCATACCTTTAGCACATCTCTGTGGTTTCTCTTTTCATGTGACAGAAGCTCCAAGACAAAACAAGTGTGTCTGAAACACTTTGATGCTAATGGTGTCTCCCCAGATGGACTTCCAAAATATTCAATTTTCGTTTACAGGCGGTTACATTTTGGGAGCCCCGAGAGTCAGACTTTTGATTACACAACCTGCCATCTCTGTTGGTAGTTGGTCTACCAGGGAATAAACATGGCCCATAATTAGGGAAACATGCAGATCTAGTAGATGAGCAGCGACTGGACTCGTCTCTGGGCGGCGAGCGGCGATAATGAAGGCGTTGTGAATCTGGACTGAAAGTGGACTGATGGGCGCCGGCTCTCCCCGACCATTTGGAAGGTTTCTATTTATTTTAGTTCTCCTTGAAGCTTTCATCTCCTTCAGGTTAGACGTCGTGTGTGTTTCTGTGAGAAGTGTTGGGACGCCCGTCATCTGCTTTCAATAAGATGATAACTGATCTGGAGCCAGAATTCTTTACTGAAGTTATTATCAGAATACGGATTTTAAGTAATCTCCTCTCACTTTTATCCTCTTTTATATATATTTCTGGGGATTTTATTTCCTAATTTGAATGCATTTGCTTTAATCGGTAGTATTTGTGGTGATTCTGTTCTCAGATGTTTTGAACAGTTTTACAGAAGATAAGAAAATAAGTTTTCCTCAGTTTTTCTAACGTGACAAAGACGTTTTGCTTCGGTCCACTCGGTAACACCCCGCTCTGTTTCTTCTTCTGTGGTAGTGGTAGTGCCGCAGATTGCCGTTACTATTCCCAGAAATGCACCAGAGCAACGCTTGTTGTGAGATGGTGTTTTTGAGAGCTGGAGGCAGGACGAAATGTGACGGAGGCGGAGCGCCTCGTAATTGTCTGTGCGGGACGAACCCGGCACAGAGCGAGCTGCAGACCAGCGTGGGCTTCATTTTGATTGAATGATTCTGGACCCTTTCAGATTATTTCTGTCTCTGCAGCAGCTCCGGTTTATAGAAATGTTTGTACAAGTAAAACTCCAATCTGTGCTGAAATGTGCCAGAAAGGCACAAAATAATAAATAAATCCTCTTCTTTCCCCACAAACATAGAGCAACGATGAACTGTGACTTCCTCTCACCAAAATAACTGACAGCACTCTGAGATGATACATTTAGTTTAAATCTGTGCTGTGTGTGTGTGTGTGTGTGTGTGTGTGTGTGTGTGTGTGTCACTCTGTGCATATGGGTGCTTACAGTCACACACTCACAAGTTTACAGGCTGGATAGTGTCACTGAAGGTGTGTGTTTGCGTGCGTGTTGTTCGGAGTAGTTGTGAAACGCGTCGTGACGGCAGAGAGCGATCCCACGAGGGCCTCCATGTCATGTCGAAAATACCATAACATGTGCATTACACTTAAGTAATTCTTCTTCCATCTGCTAAGTATGACAGCATTAGCATACCCATTTAATTAGCGCCGCGCTTAAAGCATTCCCCCCTTTTAATCACCTCATTGTATTTACTCAGGGACTGGTAGCAGAAGGGCTCATTTAAAAGCACTGTACCCGCTTTGTGAGGGACTGTAACCATACAAATCTCCTCCTATTGATAGATGTTTGTAACCAGTAATCTGTAGTGTATTTTAAGAACAAACATTTAGATTTTTGTAAGATTTTCATCAATTTATTTGCTGTTTTTCTCTGTGTTCATGCAGCTTATACTTCTCAATAATCGTACATTAACTTGGTAACTTTCCGTGTTGCAGTAAAAAAGTGTCCTCGTCCCTTTTTCATGTTTATCAGAACAAAACCAACACATCCCCCCCCCCCCCCTCCCCCCCGTCTCTGTTGTTGGGCCTCCTTTTCAAAATCAAACCATCAAGGGCGGGGGGTTGAAAAATTGTGAGCCTCTTTGAATGGCTTGCATTTACATTAATGAAGTTGATTTGAATGGAGGTTCATATCAAGCCTCATAGATTCTGCACTGTGATTTTATTAATTGCAACAGAGGCGTCATTGTTTGTCGTTTTGACGCCAATTCAATTAAAAGCCCATTTAGAGGGTAATAGATTAGGCAGTGTAAACTTTATGTGCACGCCGCCTCGTGACTAATACGAAAGGTCTGTGTGTGTTGATGCACGGCCGTTCACTCACAGTCCGTGTAGAGCATTCACTTCTCTAGGTGTTTTTGCCTCAGCATGTGTGTAATTGTATCGTGTGTGTGTGTGTGTGTGTGCGTGTGTGTGTGCGCGTCTCTGTTAAGTGAGCAGAATCACTGCCAGCATCTGTGCTGCTCAGCTCACTTTGATTCATAATTGGTCGTCTTTTGAAGGAATTAGCAGCTTGTAATTCTATACTTTAATTTGAATATCCGCAGTAAAGATATGTAGGACTCACTGCACTCCGCTGTCGTGAAATAATTAGATTCCATATAGAAGCGTTTAATTGTAGTGTTAATCGTGTGGAGATATATCGACCTCAGCAGACTGTGTGTTTCTCCTCTCAATGTTTGGCAGTTGGCTGAAAATGTCCGTTATTGTCTGATTTTAGATGCATTTATAATTGGTTATTATTGTGACTGCACAAAGAGATTAAACAGCTAGATATAGTTATATATGATATTTACACTTTTTGGAGTAAGTGTTTATGGAAACATGCCATGAAGTGGGTTCACCTAAAATACTGCAAAGCAGATTCTGCTCCTTTATTGACTCTGATCCAGCGTTAATGTTCCAGCCCAGGTATTTCATTAGCTCCCCGTGTTTCACTATCTCCAACAAATGAGATCTGCTGTAATTACAACACTGTGTGAGGCACCTGCGCAGGAACTCCCGCCAATACAAATTCACCGTGTTTTTCTCAGCCGCTACACGTCTGCTAATTCACCCGGAGGAGTCGAGTGAAGTGCACACAGCCACTCTGAGGGAGTGTTTTGCATTAAAAATCCTTTTGAGCCGATGTAAGTTTGAGAAGAGGAGCAAAAAAAAAAGAAGTCTGTCTTTAATAATGCACAATGTGAGATGGCACAGAGCAATATACATTTTTAATTACTAAAGTGACTAATATCTAGGTTTGGCTTTGAGGTTTTTGTCCCATAAAATATGCATCTGTATTTTGTTCCCTGCAGCTGAGTTGGATACTCACACCTGAGCAGAGCGGAGGGCTTTTAGCACCGAGGAGGAAGTTCAATAACACATGTTCAGGTACTACGTTCAAATAAGGGAATGTAGATTTCATGAAGTGGAAACGTAAGCCATGCATACCTAAATAACTGCCAGGTTGTTGGAACTAGTCCTAATAACAGAGTGAACTCCACAGCTCATGTCGTACACTTCTCACGATAATCAAATCTGACAAATTAAAGCAGCAAAATGTCGCTCTTTTATTCAAGAATCTCATTTTAAATGCCTGAAACAACAGCAACACATGTGGTTTCATAGAAAAAGACAATAAACACATTTTATAATGTCATGAAAAGAACAAAAAAGAGCGTAATGATGATGTTTCCTTCTTTGGAAAAGAGACTAGGAACCAAAAACTACTTGCTTTTATGTGTTTAACCTTTAATTAACAGAACAGTGCCTCTGACATTTGGAAAGTCTCTTTTTCAAGCAGCTCAGGCTGCAGAGAGCACCGTCAGGAAATGTAGAAAGTTGCAGAAAAACAGTATATAGCAATGTGCAACAGCAGAACGTGATCACAATGAGGAGCGGGGATATGTTTTATAAAATGAGACTTCTGATAATCAGTCTAAACTTCTTAAAATCAACACTAGATTTGCACAAAAGTGGATTTAAAACACATAACGGAGCAGAATTTAGCACACGGGTGCTTACAGAGCTCAAACTAAACCGATTTCTTTCTTTCTTGGACTTTCTTGAGGTGATTCAGAGTACTTGTGCACAGCGGGGGGGTAAGAGGGACAAAAAGAGAGGATTTCACTGTGTGCAAAGTCTTTCTCTCCACAGTTTCCCATTTGCCTGTGCATTAATTGGAGAGCCTTCCCTTTTTAGACGGAGTGCATTATTTATGACGCAGCCTCAAACGCGCAGTCAGAAGGCTTCCACACACACACATATTCTATTTTCCCTACCAAGACAACCAGGCTCTCCTGACACCAACCTTGTCTCCTGAGTGAGCAGACGAGCGCCGATCCTGCCTTACCTTAGCGTTCCCCCATAAATTAAAGTTAAATGAACGCGACTTGGAGCCGAGCAGGAAGAATCTGTGGCCTTTAAGTGGAAAAGTAAGTCATTAATCAATCATGTGTCTCGTCACTCCGCCCACTCCCCCGTTTTTAAAAACCAATGTCCAAGGGAGAGCCGGCTGCGCACCACAGTTTTACGTCCCACATCTTCTGTTTCGCTTCACAAAGATCTGCGTCGAGCCCAGAAGGGAGAGTCAACCTACCTAATTTGAGTTTTGATAACTTATTCCACTGCACACAGCGCACACACAGTCCTAATTTTGATGTCGTATGCCGTTTCAGTGCACTTGGCTTCTCCTTTCTTTCACATAAACTCTGCGTTACCGCGAGCTATACTGTCTTCACAGAGGAGCCTCGCAAAGAAGAAAACCTTCCTGGAGGAAACTCCGTTAAAGAGCGCCGCGGCCCGAACCAGAACGCAGCAGCGGCGGGGAGGCTTTTCCCCACGCGGGTCGATCCGTACCGCCGGGGGAAAGTGTTTACCACGAGTTTCTCAAAGTTCAATCGACGCAATGTGATGTCAATTAAAGGTGACAAAAAGTTTAACACTTCCATATGCAGCGGCAGAGCTTCAAAACCACAGAGTCTGACTTTGGGAGTGGAACTATTAAGCGGGTGCCAAGTGTCCATGTGTTTCATAAGGTGCACTTTTTTACTGCTCTTAGTGAGGTTTGTCCTCAGCAACCCCAGACGTTCTTCATTAGTCTGCTAGAGAAGAAGAAAAGCATTTTACGCCTCCGCCTTTCTCCAGTTATTTCTTTAATTGTTCGATTATTTTCTTAGGATTTGAAAGAGGCCCATGTTTTCTTCTTCTCTCCTGGCCTCTGCTGTAGTTTCTGCTTTCTGCTTGGCTCCTGTTAGCAGATTTCAGTCGCTTGTAAAAAATAAAACCTCCCGTCTGTTTCGTTATCTCCTCGTCCCGTCCGCTCCAAGGAAGGTTTGGAGAGTCTGCTTCCAACACGGAGAGAGTTTCTGGTGAAAACCTCACAACTCCAATTCTGGTCAATTCAATGCTTCAGTCTGAAGACGACGCGTCACTCTGCAGAGACAGAAAAGGCCACAACTATCCGGCTCATGAAAAGCTTTCACAGTAAACCCAAATGTGTCGGTCAACGTTTTTACAATCATTTCTTATTTAAAGCATCATTATTTCAGTCTGTGTCCACCTGATGAATGTAGTCCTCCTCCTCCCCGTTCACCACTCCTCCGTCACGCTCCATCATTTGTAACATACATGTATTTGTGTTACATACATGTATTTTCTGACCTCTCACCTCGTCACCGCTGGCTCCTCTTAATCTTGACATTTGTGGAATTTCAGCTCCTTCCTCTGCTGCCGCGCACGTTTGATCTTTTTTTCTGGATAACAGCTGAACAGAGACGGTGAATGTAAGAAAAGAAAAGTCTATATCGAGATGATTCATGCTCGTTGATCTGGCGGTGCTTTGCAGGGCTCGTGAAACAGGAAATAGCTCAGAGACGAACCAAACCAAAGAGGATGAATTAGGTATTTCCTCTGAGCCGCCGTTAACCCTCGCCGTGCTGCTGGAGGGCTTTGTCTTCACACACACATGTAGATTGTGAGTTCACAATACAACTGTGAAACGTGGGTCGGTTCCTTCTAGCTTGTGGTCGTCATGTTTTTGCACGCAGCATTCACTGTTGAGCAGCGGCCGTTCATGTTGAGCTGATGCTCTTTAATTTGTCCTGTTTTATGGTTGTTTGGTGAAATCTGCAGTGTTTAATCATCTCGCAGCTCGTTGTCTTTATGATCCACAAGTGACGACTTTTTGACGATGAAGACGAGCATTCGTTTCCCGAGAGTTAAACTTATTAGCATGTTGGCTGTTAACTTGTGGTGGATGCGAGTGAAAACACATTAAAACATGTTGTTTTTTATATGAAATATGTTTTGAATAAAAACATGAATGCCCATTCTGTCAGCACATGTTATGTGCGGCGTAATTATCCGTCATCTTTTGGTGTCGTTTAATGAAGAGCCGATGCTAAATGAGTTGGCCTTCATGTCAAAAACGCCGGTCCACATTCAACAGTAAATATACAACGTGATGTTAGCTTTGACGTATACCTGCACCAAAGGTCTGTTGGATGAATTCTTTGCTTGCTGTCCTGTGTGCACTTGTTGGTGCTGCAGCAGAGCTACACAGGTAAGTAGCACTCAGCTAATAACAAATAACAGACTTTACGTTAGTGATCACTGCACAAGCAACTCATCTCCCCCTGCGCCTGCACTCTGTTTCTCTCTCTCTGGGAGGAGGAGGAGTCCCCCCCCTCCTCCTCCTCCTCCTCCTCGCAGCTGAGGCCGGTGAAGATCTGTGACAGATGGGGCCGAGTCACAAAACTCACAGCCTCGGGCGGAATTTATCCCCCAGAACTTTCCACAGGGTGCCCAGATTTACCTGATCAGAGAGATGTGGAGGGAGGGAGGGAGGGAGGGAGGGAGGTGTGTGAGAGAGAGAGAGTGTGTATGTATTTGTGTGTATGTGCTGTGCTCCAAAAATGTGCAGAGGAAGCCTGGCCGCCTGTCATGGCTGACACAGAGCCCATCTGCCTCAAACCTGTGGCGCCGTCAGATCCCCCCCCCCCCCCCCC
>NW_022280042.1:9583937-9602453 GCF_004355925.1 Anarrhichthys ocellatus
CACACACACACACACACACACACACACACACACACACTCTCTCTCCAAACGCCCGTCGTGCTCCTTGCCACAAGCCCTCCACCCCCCCGAAAATGAAACACAGATAGACACAGGCCTTATGATGGCTACACATGTCGCCAGCTTTGCATACCTTCAAATGCACCGGGACTCTTACTTTGAAATCCACACACGCAGACACACACACACACACACACACACACACACACAGGCTGTAAAGAGCAGAGCTTATGTGTCCCATATGTGATGCCACATTGAATATCCGGTAGAAGTGGTGTGTTTCTTTCTGCTCCGTCTCTATTTTAGTGGCTCTGCGCTGTGATTCCTTCTCGTCTTCTCTAGAAACACTTGGCGACGGTTTCTGCTCTCGCAGAACATCTGCAGGTCTGTATGATTACGTATTAGAACATTAAAGAGTTTCACCACATGTCGGAGCTTTCTTGAATATATTGGCATTCCTTCAAAAGGAGTTCTTCAGTGGCATAAAGCATGTCGATGATTCTCTTTAAAGGTGTTTCAGTGATTTCTGTTCTCGTCTCTTTCCTGTGTTTGACTCTAATGTGAGGCGATGATTACTCTCAGCCCACAGTCCGTTTGGCTGTGCTGTGAACTGATTGTTCTTCTTCTGTGGTGTTTTTGTCCGTCAGCTTAGCTCTGAAAGTCATCTGTTTACTGTTTCCACCACTCACCACTGGTGTCGCTACACCAACCAAGACCAAAGGGATGATAACTGAAACATCAGAGTCAAAGTAATCACGCTAAGTGGATCTGAAGAGGAAGAGGAATCCAGAGTCCTTCCAATATGAAGACAACAAACATTACAAAACGCAGAATAACAAGTAAAAGAAACAATCCAATCATCAGAACCATCAAGTTAAAGATCTGTAAAATGTTTGCAGTGCTGTTAAATCCTCTGAGCTCAAACTTAACATAATTATACATTTTTTCCAGAATGTTTTTATTGAAACCAGTCGGTAATAAATGAACGATGACCCCCAGTAAGACTGTTCACAGAGATGATTAAAGTATTGGATCAAAGATGGAGATAAAGTTGCTGCTGGGGAACGTTTAAATGAAACTTCAGGGCACTAGTTGCATCTCAGCCATTAATAACGAGTAAGATCTGATCTGGGTCCAGTTAAAGTTGCTGAAAGTTTCTTCTCCGGTGCACTTTGAGAGTCCTGTGTCGCCTTGATTAAACCGACTGACGAGTCGCGACTTGTTTGTTCTAATTGGGGAACGAAGGTGTGTGTGTGTGTGTGTGTGTGTGCGTGCAGGGAGTCCAATTTCTTCCTCTTTTGTGGGCCATCCACTTTTTTTAGCGCCCACTTCGCTCGGTAATTAACACCTGCCTCTTCTCTCTGTGTGTGTGTGTGTGTGTGTGTGTGTGTGAGAGAGATGGTGAGTAAATAGTCAGCAGTATCATTAGTGGCATTGCTTCAACACACACACACACACACATCTATTTAGCCAAAATGTATCTTTAGATGATGAAGGGACACTTCAGCTCTGTGCTGCAACAACTCCAGTGATAGTAATGACAATATAAAGTACTCTAAATAATAATCAATACTCTTTATTTATGTGTCATCTGATCAAAAATTCCCTTTCAAGTCATTTTGGGTCAAGTTCTTCCCTCAAAGAAGGAAATTATTTACAGAATAAACAATGGAACCAATCAACGATGAATAAAAGTTATATTCCATAGTTAACAGATACAGTTCATTCTAAAGGAAATCATTTTATTATTTAACCTGTGCGAATGTAAATATGCTGGCAGATTTGTATATTTTCACATGTGAAAGTGTGACATGACCGTGTGTGTGTGTGTGTGTGTGTCTGCAGGACAGGGCTTCTGATTCCACTCTCTGTATTAATAGCCGTAGCTGAGGTTATGTGGGCCCTCGGGTGCCTGGTAAAAACTGTCCTCCTACACAATTGAGCGCAGAGCTGTAATTTAGCCCGAGGCTCACCTACCCACAGCCACCTAATGCATGCTGGGTATTCACATGTGAAACAGCGAGTGGAGGGACAGGGAGGCTGCTTTGGCTTTGTGTCCTCATGCAGACAGTGAGGGGAAGCGCTCCCTGCAGCTGCTCCAACTTCTACGCGTGTCCTCTGATCTGTGAGGTGTTGTTCGTCTGGGCAAAGTCACCGTTTGTTTTTAAAATGCTTTCCATCCTAACGTGCATTTGGATGCAGGAGAAGAAAATTGCTCTTTCATCCTGCAGATTTGGATACATCTTTTCATATTAGACACATTTATAAGAAAACTAAAACGTCATAACTCCATTGATGCAGACTTCACCTGTCGGCAGGACTTGAAAAGCCTTCAAACACTTCTTGACTTGTGCTTTGTTTTTTGTGCACACACACCCGCTCGACACAGTTTGTGCAGTTTCTTCTTTCTTCAGTCCGTCGCTCTGTTACCTGATGTCCTTTAAGAAGCAGGACAGTGTCTGGTAACCGCTTCAGTGGGAGTAGCTGTCACTCAAAAGGTTCTTGGAGAAGTCAGACGGTAGTCGGTAGAACTTCTTTCTCTCATCGTGCAGAATCTTGTTTTTACCGTCATTTAAATGTTGGACTGCTTCAAAGTTTGCTTGTCGGGTCTTTCACTCTTAATGATCCGCTTTCCACAAACTCTCCGGGTGAAGAAGTCGCGTCTCGGGCTTCCTAATCGCCCACAGTTACCGCCGCTTTCTGAGGGGGGGATTTATTCAATTCTTTGGCCCGAAGCCGCTGAAAACGCTCATAATCAAAATGAGAAAAAAAAAAAAAAAGCCTTGCAAATCTGACTTTCAGGAGTTTGGAAGCCGGCCAACTTCATCAGAAAAGAACAAAATAAATGAAAAGCTCAAATAGTTTCATATGGAAAAAAGACTGCACACGTACATAAACGGCCTGTGCAAATATGGAAAGTATCCCTGAGCCAAATATCCCTCACTGACACATTTCTATATATTTATGTGTTTGCCATTCCCCTGTTACTTATCTAGACCTCGGTGGTTAACACGGGGGGGCAGCTGGCAGCGTGTTCAGTCTCCCTTCCATCACATATGATCCAGTGTTGAGACTCACCCGGATGTTGCTGTTCTGATGACTGAAACCTCCATGAAGCAGCAGATAGAGAGAAGAGGAAGGAGACAGAAGGAAAGATGTTAAATTAGGGGAAGAGGCTGCAGTGAGAGAGTGATGAGCACAAACAGACAGAGAGAGAAGTGTGGCGGACATGTTGGCGGTCACGCTCTGCTGTCACCTTCTTTTTGACCGGAATTCATCCTCCCCTGGCGAGTTTCTCCCATCTGTTCCTCCACCGAGCAAAACTCTGCAGCTCCCACTGCTGCACCGCCGCCTCCCTCACACGAGCCTCCAAAAACCACAACACCTTCTGTAATGGGCGGTTAATATGCAATGCATGTTTGTTTGCTAGCTTCAATAATTCAGCTGCATGAATCAAACACTGAATAATGTCACCTCATACATATATATATATATATATATATATATATATATATATTTCGTGCACGTTCACACCCCTTTTCTGGGGGGTTCTTGTGTGGCATTCTGGGAAATGTAGGGAAATGTACCTATCCTCACACACACTTTATGATGGAGGAAACGGTTCCTTTATAAAATGACATCTACTAATTCTGACTAGTGAGGAGTTGTTTATTTAAGGTTTGTTAAAAAAGATCCTTTTAAAATGTGTTGAAAAAGAAGAAACGTGCTTTAATGTTCCTGCTTTGAAGGAAGTGATGTCAAACAGAAAAGAAAGTCCTCCTCGTGTCTTTTCTTTCTATCTGCTGAAGACATCTTACTGAAGGAGCGTCTTTGTATTAACTTTTAAAATTCCAATTACAAAGGAGGTTTAAGATCTCTCGGTGGAGTTTGACTTAGAGTCCGTGTTTGATCTCCCGTCCTCCGCTGGGACCTCCTCGTCTTCCTCTCCTGCCTCTTCACCTTCTCTCTCCTCGTATCGCTCATCCCCCTCTTCTCCTGTTTCCTTCATTTTCTCCCTCTTTGTCTTCCTCCCTTCCCATCTTCACATCTTATATCTTTTTCTTCTGCCTGCTCTTTCTTTTTGTTCCTCCTTCACTTCTTTGTTCTTTTTTTCTCTCCCGTCTTTGTTTGTTTCCTTCCTCTCTTCCCCTTTCATGGTCTTCTTTTGTCCTCTTCTGTCCTCTTCTTCATACGTCTTCTTTCCTCTCTTCCCCTTCTTCCTTTTTTTTGCCTTCCTCCACACCTCATCCTCTTCCTCTGTGCCTACCCCCTCTTTTCTCGCCATCCTTTTCATAACTATCCTCCTGCCTCTTCCTCCTCTTCTCTCTAATCCTCTTTCTCCTTCTTCCCCTCCTTTTCCTCCTCTCTTCCTCATTCCTCCTTTTCTCATTGTACTCTTCCTCTGTGTCTACCTGCGTCTTCTTCCCTAAGGTTCTCCTCATTTCCTCCCTCCTTCTGATTCTTCTCCTCCCAGCTCTTTCCTTCTGTCTTCCTCCTCTCCTCCTCTTCTGCAACTGTGCTCCTGTTTCCTTCGAGTCCTTGTTCTTCCTCACTGCAAACTGTCCAACATTTTAGCCTCACCTTGGATAGAGAAGTGGTATTAAGGGACAAGAATACGGTGTGTGTGTGTGTGTGTGTGTGTGTGTGTGTGTGTGTGTGTGCGTGTGCATTGTGTCTAATGTGTGTGTCTGTGTGTTCAGCAATCCTCCAGTGGCTGCTCAACGCTCCCTTTGTGGCTGGAATAACAGCAGGCGACAGCTTACACCTTGCTGAATACCTCCACTAGTGTGTGTGTGTGTGTGTGTGTGTGTGCGTGTGTGTGTGTGTGTGTGTGTGTGTGTGAGTGAGAGCAAATCCGAAGCCACCTCGCTACCTATTCGACTTAATAAAGGAGTGTCTCTGTAACCATTACCCCCACAGCCATGCAGAACAAATTACATTTAATGGGGTTTCTTTGCCCCCACAGTCGTTTTCACCGTTTGATTCAAAATTTCAATTTAGTGCTTAATGCTAAGGTTTACCTTCAATGTATTATAGAGCAATATTATACCAATTACGGCGTCTGCGAACATTAAATTAAATGCATTTGCACAATATTGGAGAGAAAGGCAGCCGTTTGAAACAGGTTCTGTTCCAAAGCGATGCAGGCAAATGATCCGGGATATGAAGGCCGCGCAAAGAGGCTTGACATCGAAATGCAATTATGGTTGTTGTCTAACAGTTTTATCTGTGCTGAATCATTTGCTTTTTTTAGATAGCATATGGATTCTGTGGAGCCGACAGTCTTCATTTAACACGGTGCAAATCACGGAGTGGCTCGTGACGCAGTGAGTCGGAGCGGAGGTTCAGTCGAGATCACGGGAGGGAGGTGACCGTTAAACAGCGGACGGATTAACGCCATGAACAGCTTCTGATTGATGCTGTGGTTCTAAAGACGGTTCTTTTATTTTTATTGTAGTGTACTTTATTTACTAATTCAGTCTTTTTAAATTAGAAGCATCCACTTTGAGCTCTACTTTAGGAAAGCCTGGATGTAGAGCGTTCATGGGCCTCATCCGGCCTGAAGAAGACCAAGGAGGGTTACCAGTTTGTGTACACTGTCTGCTCCTGGCCTTAACATACATTTGAATGGAAGGAGCAGAAACACTATTTCTCTACATGCAACCATCACATATATTTCTCTTTGGACCCCCAACCACCAGTTGGTTTCTTGCTCTCCACTTAAAACCAGCAGGGAGGCGTCGTGTCCATGATTCTCCAGATATTCTCTCAAAGGCCACATAAGAGCGGAGGATCGACGACTACAGCGGCGGAAGCCGTGGGGGTAAAGACGGAGGAAAAAACAGATGGCTGGACGGGGACCAAGTCGGGGACCGGTCACGTGACGGGCGGCGTGCCATGGAACTTCCTGCTCGCTCTCCCTTTCTGTCGCAGCAGTTGGTGTCACTACTCGCGCCGTCTGCGTGAATTCGAGGCCCCGGCTGAACAGATTGGCCAGTCGGCGAGGATCATTCGCAGAAAACTCTGCTAATCTCCCACCGGCTGCCTCGGCCGCACTCACATACACTGTCTCTCTTTCTTTCTGCAGACTTCTCCTCAAAACTGTGTCGAGGGAGGGCAGAGGATTTAGGAAACATGTCATCGTGAGCTCACTTCCAAACCAAGATATTCTGGAAAAAGAAATACCTACTCTTACAAAATAATGCTGTGAAGTTTCTCACCGTCTTAAAGGGATAGTACACCCTAGAATTCCCCATATGTATCTATGTGAGAGTGTGTCGTGCGTATTATCCAGATATCAAATGCATGAACACATTCCTGTAATCATAAATGTAATTTTGTGAAATGAAATGTGCATAATCAAGTTCATGTTTATGTGTGAAGTGCATTACAAGGGAGAACATATGAGCAGAGAGACAACAATAAATGCATTAAAACCAAATCGCATCGTTAAGTGAAAAACAGCTGATCATTCATCACGTTCCTGGTTTTCATAAACTTTGACTTCTTACCAGTCGCTTCGGTTTAGGGGCCTCGTGTGTCCTCGGGCCCTCGGGCTTGTTCCTGATGGCCCTGTTTGGTATAATGTCTTCACTCTCCATTTCTGGAATCACAAATGTAGTATTGCAATGTTTTAAAGCTGCATTTAGGATGCCTTCATACATGAAATGGAATAGTTTTCTCTCCACACAATGACTCCTGTCTCCATCTTCCTGTGTTTCCCTGCAGCCTCCTTCCTGCGTCCAGCCTGGTGGGCTTTTCTTTTTTTTTTTGTGTGTCTGAGAGCCGAGCATGAATGTGACTTCTTCGATCATCTCTGCAGCCCGCGGCGTTCTCTTCAATCCCTCCATCGCCATGATGGACTTCAAGGTCACGACTCGCTTCCTCCTGGAAACTCTCCTTCACTGAGAGGAGTCTTAAGATGGTGAGAACACACACTCATACACACACACACCTATTCACAATACAAGACTAAACTGAGTTCATTACTTGGACGCGTAGTGCAAGTACCAAACGTAGCCAGTGAATGACGTTAACTGCTGTTTATTCTTTACATCCTTTGTTTTGCAATCAGCAAAAATCAATTAAGCTGTTGTGCAATCACCAGCCACAATCTGTCTTTAAATACTTCTCTGTATTATTTACTTTGTTTGTCGTAAACTGCTTTTTGCAGGGAGACGAATGAACAATGTGAATCAACATTTTGGACGCTGACGTTAGCATGTACGGTGGCTCTGAGTGGTCAAACAAAGCTGACGGATTGAAATAGAAGCAGACAATCGAACCTGTTCTGAACTTAAAGAGAAGAACGTTTCAGAGTCGTAGTGTTGACGTGAGGTTGAATTTATAAACGCGTTGCTATGCTGAGCACCTGACTGAAGACATTTAAAGTATCTGATGACGACAGGAGGTGTATTCTAGCGTATGAAACATCTCTTTGGTCCGAGCACTCGAGCCGCGTGAGGCCAACAGCTGACAACGCCATAAACTCAGGCGCGTCGTCGCTGCTCCTCTCCGTCTCAAACGGCGTCACTCTCGTGAATTTAATAAGAGTTGCAGTAAAGCTCGGCTGCACTGCTGCGTCTCATCGCTGAGTGTGAGTCTTCACGAGGCAAAGTCTGCCCGTTAAAGGGCCACGCTGTCATTTCTTTAAAAAGGACGGAGTACAAAACAACATGCTCTGCTTGCATTTAATTTATTTCAGATTATTTAAGGCTCTGTTCAGAGGTCTAATATTCTATTTTCAAATTTCACTTGAAGGTTTTGATCAAATTTAATTGAAACATTTTCCTCCTGCAGTTCAAAGTGCCCGGTGCGTTTCTCAACACAAACATAGAGTTGATGTCTCAAAGTAAAGTTTTAGACCTTAAGACATCTGCATTCACCACATGTCACCAAGTTCTCGCATTGAAATCACGTTTCAGCTTTTGTCTTCTGTTTTCAAGTCCAAAATCTGCACAATTACACCGAACGAGAGCAGGGGTCAAAGCAGCAGAGAAGACTTCTTAGTTTTTCCAAATGCAGATCAATTCATGTCGCTGACCTCAAGGAGGCAACAACCAGCATGGAGAGAAATCATAAACCCATGATTTATTCATGCGTAGTTATTTCTTTTCTGTGCATAAAGTCTTATCAGCTACATTATGTTGGTGTGGACCTGGGTCATCCTGATACAAAGGAGCATAGACGGAGCATGTAAGGAGAGTTTAAGCAGCCTGATGTGCCTCTTATGTGGAGCAGCACTCACAACCATGTGTCCATCTAAATGTAAGAGCTCCGACTCTCTGGTGTCACCTTTCAGTGGTGTTCTGTCAAAGGCAGCTACTGTCGTTTTCTGTGTTTTTACAATATTTTGTGCAAGACGTGCATGGCAACTATGGAACTATGGTTTAGTGTAAGTTAGGAAAGGTTTGTGCTGATGGCTAAAGATCTATGGTTAAGATGTGTTTTGTGTTAACCAACTAAAATCCTCTTGGCACATACGTTGTGCATACATTGGCTGTAACGTGCGGGCTGCAGAATCATCCAGTCTGAATGTGGTTTCTAGCACACTGGGCTGGTTAGTTGAGCAGCAGAGTTCTAACAGCCGTCATGCTATCTGCCTCCTCACTAAGTTTATATTTTTCACTGGTGTGTCTAAAGCTGCTCATCCTTTAGAAGCGGTTGAAATCGGACCCTGCCCATCTGACTTTAACCCCACCAATGAGGTGAGGCCTGCTCCTGCCCTCGGAGCAGCTCCGCCTGCAGAGAAATGTGTGTACAAGTGAAACTCCGCTGTGCGACAAAGCCACACTGGATTTATTAAAATCCACTCCAAAATGTACTCGTGCTTTATCCGGCAGAAAGCGAGAGCACCGTTTATACCTCTTGGCTGCGGCTGCGAGGCGGCTGAGGAGACGAGCACCCAGTGTACTTTAAATGTGTGAAATGCGGCGAGGAGAGGCAGCGGGGACCACCAGGTGCTGCCTCTCCACCTCGAGCCGGCCGAGGAGCGCTTCTCCTCTCCAATAACCCAAAGGGCTGAGATGCCACTCGCAGTAACCGAGCCAAAAGACATTTCAAGTGTGCACTTCAAAGGGGCCTTGGATTATGTTCGCGCACAGTCTATCCTGAGGGGATCCTTTGAAGGGAAACTTACTGCAGAGCCACTGGTGGCCGCTCAGTGTGTGTGTGTGTGTGTGTGTGTGTGTGTGTGTGTGTGTGTGTGTTTGTTTGTTTGTCTAAACCCATTTCACTCACTGCTCTTGCCACTGTGCTGTGGTGTTGGGAGGGGTTTCCTCCTGCGAAAAAGTTTCAATGTAAACACAATTTCAAGAGTTTTATTCCAAAAAGTACAGAATTCACTTTGGGGACAATAAATGATAAATACCTGCAGTGTTGTTGTTCAACATATAAATGTGAATGTCTGATGACTTTGGGAACAGAAGAGCCAGTCGGAACATTTATCGAAAGTGTTTATGAAAATGAGTTTACAACGTAAATCTTATAAACATGTAGTCGGAGTTTACTCCAAACTATTTCTTTAATATTATTATTCAGTGCGGAGAGGGATCCAATTTTGTCATGTAGTTTAACACAGATATGCGAGGTTCTAGGTTTTAAAATCATCATTTACCTTTAATTATGTGCTATGAAATGTATACTCTCTGATCAAACCATTATAAGAACATTAATCAATATTAATATAATCATTTAAATGAATTTCTGACATAAATCTAAAGGCCGTGAGATCCAATGTTACTCAAAAATGCCAGAAATTAATTTTGGAAGATCATTGTTCAGTAGAGAGATCCGGTTTGTCATTTTGGAAAGCAGAGATGTTCGTCTGCAGGTTTCCCAGCGACCCGGTTCAGCGTTTCATCACGCGTCACTCGCAGCAATGCAAAGGTGGCTGCTGATTAGCAGCTGACAAATTGCACGGCGCCGAGGGGAGGCAACCAAACATCTGTAGGACACCTGTACCCGCGGATGCCAGGATATGAAACACCGCTGAAAATAAAGGGACCGGGGGGGGGGGGGGGGGTAGGGAAAGCGAAACAACAGCAACTCTGGCAGACGATTATCATAATTAAAGCCGCATCAATTAAAGGGGTCAATCACTGCGCGGCTGCCACCTTCCTCTGCAGATGGTGAGTTTAGTTTGGAGCCGTCTCCGTCCCGCTGCAGCGGCAGGGAGGGAGCTGCTCTTTTACCAACACTGTGATAAACACACAGATGTAAGAGCAGGACCTGCTCTACAATTAGCTGTAAAATACTGCGAGTTTAAAACATGGCGAGCATCAGGGTCCAGCTCTCATTCCTGATGGAGCTACAGTATTAAATCCCATAAATACAGCAGCTTCTTCTCTCTGCCACACGTAGAAACATATCACAAAGAGGGACATGACGCAGATTGACCCACTTGGAATCAAACTATCACAGGAGCGACCTGATTTTCTTCTATTTATATAAACATGTCTCGTGAAGATTCAAAATGTCTGTAGCTCAGCTGCTATAGAAACATTAGGATGCTGCCAAATGATAGGAACAGATATCACATATTGGTTGAATCTATTTTAGGTTCCTACTGTACTTAAAGCTCTATTAATATAGTTAACTGCTGTGGATGAATAGTGATGATTAATGAAAGGAAGGGTGCAAATACAAAACATATAATAGATAGTTTGGAATGATCCAGAAAAGGAAGCGTCCATCTTTTATTGGCAAAAAGGATTTGTTGTGTTTTTTCTGGTTTTTGTCACTATTTGAGATAGTGATCATGCGTATATTGAGCCGTCATTTGTGCTGATTGTATATTATTTCACTACAGAACATATGGGATGAAATCCCTTTTAATAACATTGCTATTTAAGTCTGATGCTCTTAAAGCCGCCAATGTTTCTGTATGCTGGCACGGCAGCAGATGCAGTGTCCAAATGGAAAACGCACATACGTATTCTATTGTTTGTGTAACTTAAGATGCCTCTGGTAAATCTAATGTGTTGTGCTATCGCTTATCCCACTTGACTTTATTAAACTGAGAGTATTTCTATTTGCAGAGTGATGTCGTGACCTCCAGCAGCTGCAGAGTGGAGCCGGATCCGCTCTCCGTCCCGGAGGTCCGCCTTAAAGCAACGGGGAGTGATTATCCGCGGCAGCTTCGGCCAAGGTGGGTGCTGCACAGCCGGCGTTCAGCATTTTAATGGTGCCAGCGTGGTGACAGGAACCACAGTTAGACCGATACATCCTGCATGAGGCAGAAACAATAGTCTTATGATGCATCTTATCTATTTATTTCATGTCCCAGCGATGCTAATCACATATCAGTGGCTGCAAATCAGGAAGTATCTCATGGGTGTCAATGAACATAACGCTGGAATTAAACATGATTATTAGCCGCGAAGTGCTCTCACATTCTCTCGCCGTGAGGTCATCTCTCCGTCCAATGAGAGCAGTAAACAAAAGGGGCGGAGCTGTGACTCTCTACTTTCCCTCCGGAGCCGCGCGCTGACCTGAGAGGGGAAGTGCGTGTGGGCACAGCGGCCGCGGGGCCCCAGCGGGGGGCCGGCTTCCACCCAAGATGAGGACTGACACCGGGGTTCAGGGGTTAATTTGTGTAACGGGCGAATTTGCATACAAATGAAAAATGACAGAATTGTTCTGTTCTCCGCAACTTTCAATGTCATCCGCATCAAGCGGGGCCTATCTGCCGCCCCCCCCCCCCCCCCCCGCCCCCTGCACGCCGTTTGAAGAATATTCATTACTTGTGAAGCTGGGGCACCTTGTTTGCTATTAATCTCCACCGCAGGTCAATGACTTAATTTGCTCAACTTTATCAGTGGTGCCATTCACTTTTTCTTTCTTCCTCCGCCCGTCCGTTCCCTTTGTAGCTTTCTCTAAAGTCTTCTCATTGCTTCTCTTCACACAGACCGGCTAAGCTTTTTAAAGCACAACAAAGGCACAGTAACTCTGGTCTCTGAAAGAGTTTTGAAGACATAAATGAATTACTTGAGAGGGAAATATACGCCGGCCCTCTAGATTGCTCCTTCTTCTCTTCTCGCCCGACAACTTCTGGAGAGATTTCCTCTCAAATCTCTTTCTTTTTCCCCCTCCCCTTCTCTCCGAGTCTTGATTGGACTGATTGTTTTTCTGATCCAGGGGAAATTACTTGCAAAAACGGGGGTCGCATAACCACGGCACCCACCAATAGTGAGGAAGGAAGAGCTGCACATAGGTGGACTCTGCGTACAGTACGTCTACTCTTTTCCAATTAAAAGCCTTTTCAGATAAAACCACAACACACTGAAGCCATGTTTGATCTTTAAACGCATGTACTGATGTCTTTCATGAAACATGTCCTGTGAAAACGAGCATTCATCAGATATCGATGATAAATCACCGAAATATCCATTTGTCTCTCTGATCCACACCTCTCACATGAGTCAGTGTTGCTCTCACTAATGTAAAAGCAGTCAAAGTCAGTCCAACAGAGTAATACATCAGAATTCAATCCATTATGGTCCATTTGTTTAAATGGACCAACCCCAGAAAGTGGCGTATTTGTTGGAGGGTTCAGTCACATGGAGGTTTAGCTCCAGTGTTCATTTCAGACAATCAAGCTCCTTTAAATAAAGTCTCTCAGCTTGTTTCACTTCCTCATAAATAGACTCAAACGCTTACGTTGTATACTCTGTGGATCATATGTTTCTCTTAATCTCTAATCGGCTGTTTACAATAAACTGACCAAACAATCCAGAAGTGCGTCGCCGGGCTTTCCTTAGACATGCATGAAGTATGACACACATAGCGGGGGATTAAACGCTTCCATCTATACTGCGGAGTATTAAAGGAGCATTACACAATATCTGAGAATCCATAAGTTTGTTTATCTCAACATACGATGCACGTCTGGCAGAGCGGTGACATTTGTTTACCGTGAACAATATTTGAGCAACCAGAGAGACGTATTCTAGCATCCGGCTGAACACCGACTGTGACTCTGGTTGTTCGCCTCCTGCAGGCGCTTTTTGAACCGCTCAAATCCAAATTTCCAGCTTCATTAAATAACCCCACTCCTCCTCCTTCAGGAGAGGAAAGTTGAAGGGAAGGCGGAGGAGAGTGAAAGTATAAAGCGTAGAGAGAGTGAGGGGGGAAAAATGTCTTGTGAACCATTGTTTGGATCTTTATGCAAAAAGAAAACCCTTTGTGTTTCAAACTCTTGATCCCCCATGTATTGATCTGTGCTGAAAGGAGACGGCCCTTTCATCACGCTTCCTCCTCACCTTAGACGGCTTTGAGGGCGCTCCTTCAGGATCGCAGCACCCTCGCCTGCCTGGCTACCGGCCAGAGATTAGCGCGGCGATAACCTAGCCGGCCCTAATAGGTAGGGAACGAAAGCAGAGGCTGTCTAATTAGCGCTGATCAAAGCGGAGGGCCTTATCCCCAAAACAAACCTGCACATTTGAATGTGCTTAGAAGAGGGGGATGAAAGGGTGGAGGTGGAAGGAGGAGGGGAGGATGATGATATTCACATCCTCGCCTGTTCTTCTTTTCTACTTTATCAGCATGCAGATGTGGAAGCACTGCGCTGTGAGCAGCTCTGAGAGGTTATCGATCAAGTCTCTACACACCTGTACCTGCTTACTGTATATCAGAAGTGGAGGTCGGCACCCATTGGTTTGTGGACTGCTGTTTTGAAGCCTCAACGTTGTGCATTTTGGCCGTCGCCATCTTGGTGACCCGACAGAGTGGAGCTCCAACCGAACGCTGAATAAGATATTTCTATATTTCTGTCACAATTATTTTATGAAGTAAAAACAAACTGTAAAAGGGTTAAAAAAAAACACCATTCATTTTTGTTGCCAGTCGCCTAGCAACAGTATTCTCGTGACTGGAAACATTTGAACAAGGAGCAGAATGTGTTCAGGACTTCCCTCGACAAACACAGACGACGGCGAAAGTAAAAACCAAACATAGTTTGTCAGTAAGGTGTCGGTCGACCACGAGCACATCCGTGGATTCTCCGAGTGTGTGGAAGTTCTGCACGGCGAGATCTTTGCTTTCATTGTTTCATTGTATTGTCTCGCCGCCGCAGCAGCAGCAGCAGCAGCGTCTGTACGGTCTTTCCTCACACGGTCCTTTTTGAAGGCAGCATCTGCTCTGAAATCAGAGTCTTTCCTCTCGCTTCCCTCTTTGAGAGCTAGTCCAGCTCTAACCGCAGTGAAGTCACAACGCCAGAGCTTCAAAAACACCAAATCTGACGCCTCTCTGACTGCACTTTGAGATAAGAATCGCACTAAAGGTCTTCTGTGCCGGAAAAGACGCCAAAAGTCATATGTGAAAGCAATTAGCGTGATTGCAGAGAGGAAGGAGAAAAGTGCAAATGTGTCACCGCTCAAGACATCATACAGTAACTTTAAGGACCGGACTGCTGTACATGGAGGTATGAATGCTGCAGACTGAGATGAAAAGCAGCGGTGTGTGTGTGTGTGTGTGTGTGTGTGTGAGCCAAACATCCATTCATCACGTCGTCTACTTAACTCTTCCAATCGGAATTTAAGTGTTTTCTTCATTAGGCGGCGTTTCTTTAAGGGCCGCAGCCGAGCAGTGCTGACGAGGAGGCTAAGACGCAGCCGCCAACGTGTCGAACCTCATCCCATTTACTGTCAGACGTCCCCCACAAGTCTGATGCAAATGTACAAATTGCCACGACTGTGAATGTATTTGAAATATGATCACATTTCATACCCGCGCACTCGGCCTCTGCCCCCAGAACTTCACTCGCTATCAAAAAAAAAAGAGTTTTCTCCTAATGAATTCCTGATAAAAGAAAGTTTATTTTTCCATATTTTTTACTTTTTGTATTAAATTGACACATTTCCATCCGTTCGAGGCCACCAGGATATATATATGTGTGGCGTGTCCTAATCCTAATGGAGGGAGAGAAGTCGGCGGTCCGGTTTTGCATACATTTACCAAACTATTGGATGTGAGTGTCTGGCCTCACAGCTCAGGAAAGTTCAGACTTTTTAACACTAAAACTAGATGAACACGGGCCGTGTTTTCACTTCCAGCCGTCTCTTTGCTCGGTGTTTAAGATCCGGTCTACCTGTGATCCTCGACACGTGGGAGCCATCTTTCCTCTGGCGTTAAACATATGCTCCTAACATATGTTCCATGCAGCATATGCTCTGCTAAAGCTGCTGTTGGCTCCTGTTTTGTGCTCATAAACAATTGTGTGTGTACATTTCCGCACCTTTCTGTGGATTTAAATGATTTCTGATTTCTGATTTAGTAATTTCACGCCCTGTTAAGGCTAAATAGCATCCAGAGAAGTCAGTATGTTTGTCTGTTTATTCATCTACATGTGTGTGTGTGTGTGTGTGTGTGTTTGTGGCCAACATGCAGTGCATGTGTGTGTGTGTTGGAGGCAGGATTATTACCCATTGCCTCCGTGCATTAAGCCTTCCCTCATCCAATGCCAAAGGCCTGACCCAAATATGGCTGAAAGACAACATGTGACCTGCTTAGCGTTTCACCGCCGGCTCCGCTCGCTCCAGGCTGTGGTGGTGGTGGTGGTCCGGTGTGGGGGGGGGGGGGGGGGGGGGGGGTGCGGGGAGGGGGGGGAGGTGGGGGGGTTCAGTCTATTAGTGGGAGAAAGCACAGATGCCGGCAGATGGCTAACATATTGTCCAGAGCTGACCCGAGCGCGGAATAATTACTGGAAAGTTCAGCGCTCTCAGGTCTGCAGCCTGACTTCACCTCCGGTCACGGACTGTTGGACACTCAGCAGAGAAGTGAACAGTATTCCAGCAGAATTAGTATTCAATCTGTTCAGTGGTTTGAATACGAGGCTGAGAAGAAAGCAGGAGGCCTTCATATCGCTGCTGTTCCTACTTCTCTTTTGTGATGATCGCGTGGTTTGCAAATTATGCAAAGTCTGTTTTTGTTAAATTATTCAGGGCATTGTTTTGCTCCTGTCATATTTTACTCACTGTTGCTTTGTTTTTCACTGCAATAAGTAGAAAATGGATTCCATATAAACAACAGTTTGTCCAAGTGCTCACAAATGTTCCCAATATTGGACATAAATGGCTCCACATGCTGAACATATTGAACTATTTCCTGTTTTATCTGCACTTCTTCAGTCAAAGATTCACTGTTGAGCTGAGAATGTGATGTTATTTACAGGATGTGGTTTGTGCCAACAGTCGACCTGATGTAGATACTGTAGGTACGTCTGGTTATGATAGATGGTGTCGTTTGGGCTTTTTTTTTTAAGATTGGATGAGACCATGGCGAAAAAAAAAAAGCCAATACAGATTTGTTCTAGAAGAGGTTCAGATATTTCCTCAGGATTTTTTCTCTTGCTTTAAGAAAACGAGGTTTGAGGAACGAGGCGATAAGATGGAGATGTTTGCAGCAGAGCCGAGGTTATGAAAGCGTTTATGGAGGAGCAGTAATGTGCTGCTCACTTTAGAGGTGTTGCATTAAACCAGTCAACGCGCCTAATGACCATAAAATAGCAACTTTGGAGCATTTTCCCGTGATGTGTTTATAAAAACTTACAGGCCTTCTTATGAAAATCCAAATTATTTTATTCTCGTATTTCAAAGACTTTGTGGTGCAGAAACATAAACACGCCAAAGAGCAAAGAAAGGGCTGCACGTATAACTACGTATTCACACGTGCAACAATTTATGCTTGTGTACTTCTGCGTCAGCCTGTCATAGCTGAAACTGAGCTGTTTATGAAACTGCACTCTATTTGGTGCCCCCCCCACCCCCCCACCAATCACACACACACGGAGGCAAATGTGTCTGTTGGCTATGAAAAAGCTGTCTGTACTCATTTGTAGTCTTCGGCCCGGGGATGAATCAGATCACGGTGATGGCGGCTGCTTCCCCCTCCTGCTCCTCTAAGCGCCCCCCCCCACACCCCCAGCTCGTGGCTACTGGCCCAGCCGGGGCCCAGGTAGCGCTGGAGGGGGCCCCCGTTCAGTCAGCAGGCTGCAGATGCTGCTCCTGATCGGGCTCTGTGTCCCCCAAACGTCCCCCGATGCCAGGAGACCAGACGCATTACTGTGGGAGTGACATTAAAACCAACAGAGAGGAATGTAAGCCCCTGAACTCACCATGCAGCCGGTGACACGACTCCCCCTGATAGAAATATGAGTAAATATAGCTCTATTATGCCCTCAGTGGCAGTAGACACACAGCAATGTATTGTTTATGTTGCTGTAATACAGATCCGGCCCTCATTGATGTCTCGTCGCCGGGATTTATTCACCGGCGCACAATTGATAAGGATGGAGAGAGTCGACCTGCAACAGTCTGCAGACATTAATGTAAACAAGGTTGATGTGTGCCGAGGCGCCGTTATCCGCGTCCTCGTACGGAGGCGGGTTCAAAGTGCGGCGGCTACAAAAACAGACGAAACAAGCCGGTGGCCCGACGACGGTTGAATATACATTAACTCATAGCGGCGTTCCCCCTTTTGAAAAGGCCAGAATTCATTTCATGCTAATGATAATGACAATAATTCACAATGGACAAGAGAGGAGGCTCTGCAAAACAACTGCATTCCGCTCTTAATATGATCAGTCATGATGATTCTCTCCACGATAACGATTCATCAAACGGCTCTGCGGCGGTCACAAAAGGGCTGAAGTCATTAATAAAAGAACAGTCAAAGCACCTTGGGGATCTTCTTTCCTCTTCTTTCCCCCTCTCCCTGCTTTCGGACCTACTTATCATTAAAGCAAGTAAAAAGCTATATCTGAATGAAATCTCATTGTTGGATTTCAAGATGTGAATAAAATTCCATTTCAAATTAGGCCCCATTAGCATCACTAAGAGTCGGAGGAGTCGGGTGACCTTTTCCTTCCCGATATCTGGATCTTGGAAGTTTTTCTCCGTCGTTCACAAGAGTGAAGGGAAGGTCTTCGCTCTTTCTTCTTCCTCTCACAAGTGTGACCTCCAAATGGAGATATTCTGCTTTTGAGAAAAAAGACGTGTGTTACCTCCTTTTCTTGTATTAGTTATAGATCAGAATTAAAACAGAAGCTATGCTAATCGGTCAGATCCTTGCTGACCACCTGTCAATCTTTCTTTTGTTTGTGCTACTGCTGCACATCAAACTCTTATTGCACAGTTGTAATCTGGGGACACGGATGTTTAGCAGGCAGAGACGCTCTAAGGAAATATTTAACTGCTACTTAACACGTACTTGAGACCAAAAATGTTGTTCACTTCTAAACACGAGCAGATCCTCTGTTTCCTGTTTGTGCTGCATTGTTGGGGAGGAGATTCTCTAAACATCTTAATTAAATCAAACAAGTTAAGAGTTTACAAGCTGCGTAATCGAGACACTGCTAGGATCAGTATTTGGGATGAAATGTGAAACCACAGCGAGCGTTCAGAGCTGCTACAGGAAGCTCTCTGATGCACGGGGGGGTCGGATGTTAGTGTGTTTATAGCAGGAACAAAAAGGACTTTTATTTATCTGACCTCTTCAAAT
>NW_022280042.1:9602553-9605053 GCF_004355925.1 Anarrhichthys ocellatus
GAGGTCAGACCAATAGACAAACAACGCATCGATTTCCTGCTGCTCTTCGCCGTTCCTGGGGAAACCCCCTCGCCTCCACCATCAGGTTACTCTCATCTCCACTTATGTTAAAGACACTCCTCGATGGGGGAAGCCCACGCCCCCCCCCCCCCTGGTTAATAGCATCCTTCGGACATCTCCCGGGGACGGTGCATCTGAGGGGAACCACTACCAGAGATTGGTAATCGTTTTGTTAGAGGAAGTCGGAGCCACTCACAGAGACGGATAAACGGTCGGGCCTGCGGGTCCGAAGCTCTCAGCGTGTTTACACGAAGGAAATAAAGTGCGAAGCTATTATCTGCACCTATAGAACTTTAAAACACTTGTAAAACAGCTGCTTGTGATATGTGGCCCATTTAACATCGTCTGTAAATAACTGGTCAAACATGGAATGAAATAGAACATTCGATATAAAATATATATGCAGTATATATATTATTAATGCGTGTGAGGTGTTTTTTCCTGTCTTAAAGAATGCAATATTAGTTGTATGGAGGCTCTAAATGTTTAAACAGACTAACGTTTGTGTTCATCTGTCAAAGAACAAAAGGATAAGTAACAATGCAGACTTGACCAACATGTCCTCACTCCCAACTCGTCAAATATCGTCTGTCGGTGGCCCGACGCTTCAAACCGGGACATCTCGGTTCCCCTCTAGAGTCCGGGACGACGTGTCAAGTTTCCGCTCGTTACATTTCAAAATAAGAGTCTGTGTTCACAGGAAACGTTACATGCATGCGGCCTCTTTTTAAAATAATTCCAAATAATTTGATTATGTTGAAGCAACAAAATACTTTTACAGTCTAGGAAAAGATCATGGTTTTGGTTTGTTATGTAAAGTAATGAAGTAACAAAAAGAAGCGTTGGACTTGACATACGATTAACTGAAGTCTGGGAAGTGTATTACTTCACTATTGTGTTAATGCGCAGGCACGGGGAGAGAAGATGGTTTCACCCAAACAGTCAGTTCTAATAAGTGCCTGAATGCTGTGAACATCCCAGATTAATGACATCCAACGGTAATACAAGGTGGACTTTATTCCTCCCGGGACGACTGGCAGGATATAACCTCACATCTTCGTTTTCCTCTTTAATTCCACGATCATAAAGTGCTGAGCTTCTTTTTTCCTCCTATAGCCCGTCCTCCACCACAAAAGTGGAGAAATGGAAAAGCTTTCTTCCCCCCTGTGTTTTTAATCCCTTTGCACCCTAATTGGCCTCTTTACTGTGGAGTGAGTTCAATCTGCAAGCAGATAAAACAAGTGTTGGGCGAGGGCGCAGGCACCGTGGCTCTGTGTTCCCAAGCATGAAGTGAGCGGTTTTGAACTAATATCCAAGCCTCTGCAATTAAAAGGCTCCAGAATCGTTAAAGTAACTGCCTTCTTGTATTCTCCCCTGGAATACTGCTTCACCTATCCTCTGCTGGAGATGAGACGACGATAGCTGCTCTCAGATCTGCACCTCTCGTCTGTGTGAATGCAGATTACAGCGGAGGATCCGCGCGCGCTTCGTTTGTGATTTGCGGCCCTTTCATCACGTCGTCAGAGTATCGAGTGGGGCGGCGTGCGACGCCACGCGCGACCCTTTGAAAAGACGAAGAATGGCGACGGGACCCTTTTGTGCGAGGTGATTTCTTACGAAGCCTCGGCCCACCCATCCCAACACAATGGCGCCGTTGTGTCGGTACCAGGATTAACGACGACTGGTATTGATCCGGCGCTTCTTTCTTCCTCCGCGTCCCTATGAGAGGCCGCTCAATACCTGCACGCTTTGATTCCTCTGTGGCCGTCTCTCATGTTATCACTGAGCGTGCAGCAGAAGACGTCTCACTTCAAGACGCGCTGAAAGCAAAGGAAAGTGGACAAGAATGATTCACTCATTTACAAATCACATCTTAAATATGTAGAGTCTACGCGTTCCACACATGACATGATGGAGGTCACCATCATGGATACATTATTGGTTGATATTTCCATGGAGTTTGTTGGTATAATAGAAACATTTAAGACCCTCGTGAATCAATTCCTGACATTAAAATAGATTATAATATGGGAACATATGCGGTTTATGCAGTTCAGGGAAATCCAAATACAGTTATTATATATGAACAGTGTTTATAGAGATTTAAATCATCTTTAATGAAAGTGATGCATGTTGCACAGATGTCCTTTAAGAATCATTAAGCACAATAATAATGACGGCACGCCAAACTTCATCAAGACATTGCATGATTGACGTGCAAGCTAAACGTTGGCAGGACGTATTGAGCCGGCTCATATAAGGCTCTTTAAGAGCCGGTTTGTTGCTTTCATGTTCATTCACAGCTCACTTCTCAACTGGAAATATCCAACAGCAACTTCAAATCCAGATTGTTTTGCTCCGTCTCTGCCACACATTCTGGCAGCGCGTCTCCAGTGCCACGATATCCGTATTCGTTTATTCATTTGTTTGTCTGTTTACG
>NW_022280042.1:9610053-9702034 GCF_004355925.1 Anarrhichthys ocellatus
ACTGATTTCCGGAGTTTTATAACAGGAAAAGTACAACATGAAGACTTTGACTTTGCTAGATTTAAGCCTCCATCGAGATCAAGGCTTTGATAATAAAAGGATAATAAGTGTCCTTAATGGCAGCTCTGCCTTCTCTTCCTGTAGCTTCCTGCAAGAACAATTCTTGTTTTGTTTTATTAACCATACTACATTGGTCCATTCGCCAAAGCCCTCCTCCAAACAACAATAGTCCAATCACAGCTCAGCATCCATAACTCAACACCAAGTTGTTGTCTTATTAACACGCACCAAAACCCTTTTCAGCTCGGACACGTAGCTTCAGTCCGTTTTGCAAAAGTTGGAATTCTACGTTTCCACAAACGCGTTGAATGTCAAGATGTTTGAACCAGAAATGTGTTTCATGAATGATTTTATATCTTGCAGAAATCACACACGGTGAACGTAACAAGCGTGAACTTGTCTCGCTACTTTGACGCTTGTTGTTCTCGTGGATGTTTAACGAGAACATAACCTTCAATATACAACGTCTCTCGCTCTGCTTGAATGGATAAAACTTTGAACTTTTGAAACTTTGAACTTTGATAAAAGGCGTCATTCAGCATGTCCGAGGTTTGCAGAAACGTACATTTTTCATTACGCTGCACTTATTTAGCATGAGGTCTAGTGTGTGGCCATCAAATGCATATTTAAGACCGTTTATAACGGATTTAGATTTTCACACGAGTCGGCTTCAAGTGCCGGTTGTTTCAAAAATGACGAAATGATGAAATGGGCTGCAGTTATTCCTCTAAACTACAAAGGTTCACTGCTAAATGTGAGAGCTCGACAGGCTAAGTGGTTAGGGAAATTTGGGAAAACATTATGTGAGCTTCTCTCTAATTTAAAGGAAAATTCACTGTAAAAGTGATTTTCCTCGGAGCTGTTTCCACTCGGTTCACTGCCACTAAACAGAAACGCGTCTCCTTAAACTAGAAAGCAGAGCTTCAAGTCTGGGATTGACGAGTCGCTGCATTGACACTGAATTAGTGACTGGCTCTGTGGGCTCGTGGGACTTTCTGTTTGAGATGTTCCATCCAAATGAGTTTCATTTGAATGTCGGGCTTCCAGCTGTGAATCAGAAAACGTCCCCGCGTCCAGCAGTTGTTCCATTATTCACCGTCTGAGGAGCCGCTCCGGGATCTGTCTGTGCATGACATCATCACCGCAGCGTGTCTCTCTGCCGTTCGGCTTAACGAGGAGCTGATTCACATCCACTAATTAGAAGTGAGGAAGACGGCGTCATAGAAATAACATGTGAGGAGTTCAGTGTCAGAGTGGACAAACCTCACACACGGCGGGAGTTATGGCAAAGATATCTGCTCCTGTAGGATCTTTATACAGAAATAATAAACTATTATTAAGAGTGACAGGACCAGCAGTATATTTTAAACATTAAACATATTGTAAATATTACCTAGAGATGCAAATATATAAAAAGCACATAACAAACTTGAATCATACCAGTAAATGCTGCTGATATTGTCCCTGCTGACGCGTGTGCAGAGTCTAGTTCATGAAGGGGTGTTGGTGTCTCAGACCCATCGAGGATCAGAAGTTTTCTTTGTTTTGGGGGCATTGACATGATAAATAATGAAAACGTCCCGTCAGTCGCCTCCTGACAGAGAGCGCGTGTGACCTCCAGGCTGCTGATCTGCATCGTTCACACTGTGTTTAATAAGAATTGTCACATTTTTTTTTTACGTTGCACCGTCGGAGAGCCGAGGCCCGCTGACCCAGAACAAACTGCATCACTGTTATGTAATGCTCGTTGCTGTCGGACTCTATTTCTGGCACTGATTTATTTATTTTTACCAATTAAACGCTGCCTATCAGACTTGAAGAGTGTCTGCTTGTCTTCAACTTCACTGTGATATGTGAGAAACACAATGACTGAAGAGAGGAAGGGACATATGGAGGCTGGAGAACCTTCTTAGGGGACTTTTGTCCTGAATGTGCCAAATTAGAAGAGACGTCGATTCCAGCTAATTCAGAAATAGATTCTTCTTTTTTGAAGCATTGATGCAGAAACTTCTTTATCACGAAGAGCTGACATCACATTACAGCCTGTGAGTTTTAAACGTTTGACACTTTTTAGATGCATTTCACTCTAAAACTAACATTTTGGAAGATGTGCGTCGACCTCTTTCCAAACCTCTGCTACTCGCGTCTGCTTAGATCCACTGAGACGATATCTGTGAAGAAGTTTAATTCTGGTTTGAACTCGTCTTTTTCCTTTTTCTTGCCATGCGTGTTGAAGTATTCTGCACAGGCAAGACGTGAACGTTCAAAACTTTGATCCCGAAATGGACAGGAACTGATTTTGAACATATGTGCTCAAGTATTTTCTCGGTAAACAGAACATTCTGTAGCTTTTTCCACTTCCGATGCAGATTGAAGCGCAGCAAATGCCGTTTCAGTCATTATTGCAACGTGTGGAGTGAAAGCCTCAAGTGCCTCCCTTCTCATATTTATCAAATCCTCTGTATTCTGCCGGCTGAAGCACACCTTCCCCTGCGCCTTTTACCGATACACATATTTTAACAGCACACAGGGAGTCCAATTATTTGCCCACTTCTCACTTGTGCTCCTGGAGAGCCCCACTCAAGTGATTGGCTGCTGAAATGCACACTGACATCTATTTCTCATTCATGTGCGCCACACTCATTCCCACCAACAGTAATTTCTAAACTGATTTCCTGCACAGACTCACCTCGAGTGCCTGCAGTCACTTCTTGTCAGGGCATGCAGCCGGTAACGCCGAGGAAAAAACAAGCACAAGAAAAAACAATTTCTAATCTCACACCTTCACTCACTTCTGATGAGCCCTGAAGCGGAGCTGAATTAATGCCAGACCTGGATACCTCAAAAAGTGGCAGAAAATTGAGCTGTTGGCTGTCTGAGTCATTTCGCCTCTAACTGCTGTCGTTACAGGTGGCTTGAAGATAAATCTTCCTCTCAACAACGCGCGGAAATTCACGGCCAACCCTTCAAAGAAGTTTTCTTTTTGACGAGTCTGGAAGCTGTTGGAGCAGCGCAGCTCACCAGCAGCGGAAGGTTAATTCACCCCGGCGTCCTCGCATAATATTTGCTGCACGATGACGGAGGCAACACGGTGGCAGCCGCTTGATTGACAGTCACTTAGGGGTGGTGCCATTTAACCACGGTGACCTTCCTCACATGTCACCGCCCTTATGAAAAGGTCACCCTTGTTGCACTAATGAGTCATCTGATTTCATGACCGACGCGGCGGTCTGATGCGGTTCTGTTGAGGACGAATTCACTGTTTAGGTCGGTGGAGATCATCATGTTGTTGGACAGGAGGACGGTGGTCAGGTGGAGGACGTAACTGTAAACAAGCGAGTGGAGAAGAAGCGGTTGCATTCATGTTCTAATTAGTTTTTGTAATATAATACTGTCTGTGAGCATTATGAGGAGCACGACACAGATATAGTGTATGAATATCGTGCATTGTTATCTTACCGTTCTTTGTATTAACGGCAAACATCCGTCACTACGGCCGTGAAGTAGTGAGGAGTGCTGCGTTCACTGCCATCCTCTTCGCTCCGGGCCCTCAGCGCGCTATGTCACATACGCTAATGTGGGAATTAGCAGAATAAGCAGATATTATCTTACAACTCCATAATGGAAGCACATAACTAAATACCGCGAGGAAATTGCATAAACAAAAAGGTAATTGATTCCAGGCGAGCTGCAGGTGGACACTTAATTACAGGAAATTTATTAGGCAATGTCCATTAATCACACTGACACGGAGTTATTAAAGGGATGCACTCGCTGCATAATGCAGGAATATGAGGACGAGACGCTGAAGCAATAGGATTGTTCTACACGGACAAGAGACCTGAACGTTGTTTAATTCAGATGAATGTCATTTTATAGCCATTTACACAATATTTACATAAAGTACTACTGCTACTGAGACTCTGCTACTTGTACTATGCTAATGCTACCAATACATCTCCTACTATCACTAGTACTACTGATACTTGTACTACTGCTGCTGCTACAACTTGTATTAGTGTATGACCCCGAGTATTGGAATCATCGCAGTGATGGAAGAACGTGATAGATTTTCTTAGTTTATCCCAGTAAAGAAATTGCAGCAATGTGGAGAAAATTGGGCCCAAAAGTTGCGTTTAAATCCACAAAAACCAGCACAGAACCCAAGTCTGTCATCCTGTCCGTCTGTCCGTCTCCGCTCCAGTTCAGGACTTTGGACAGCGCCGCGCCGACACACTACAAACAATACAGAGCATTACTCTGAAAGAGCAGCCGCCACTAATGTTCACTCAGTTTATTAGTTAAAAAGTAGAGCAATGTAACATTCTACATGCACGTTTACGTCCACATACAAGTGATAGGAAATATACAAACAGTTGCCAAATGATGCACTGTTATATAGATCCAAGCAGATATAAGATATTTTAATATGCTAATATAATAGCAGTTCTTTACATTGTTAAAAATACAGTTTTTTGTGATCTGACCTCGAGTATTTCTACTACTGCTGCTCTAACAAATGCATCAGCTAATGAAGACATTTGATCAAAGGTAGCAACCTGCCGCTCTAAAGACGCAGTTAAAATGAGTTTCAGATCCTTTGTGTTACTGAAGTGGTGGAAAGCGACTCCTGCCCGCGACAGTAATCCTCATCTCTCTCTCCAAGAACCTGTCTGCATCCTCCTGAAGGAGAGACTCTGAGAAATTGGCCTTATTCCCCACACACTTCCAGGCAAGTGGCAATTAAAGCGCTGATTAACGTGAGCCCGCTCTCGAACACAACTTCATAGGAGTCTGACGGAACAGTGGGGAGAAGGGGAGATAATTCAGAAATCTCCTGACCTTGTGCTTATTATCTGCGGTTAATGACGAGTGCTGCTGCTGTTGGCCTCCTGGCGGAGCAGGAACCTGGTCAACCTGTCTCCTCCATGTTCCTCCTCTTGGTTCTGTGTACAGTGGAAGCCTCATCCTCAGGGGCGGTAGCCTCATTTGTTTATAAAGAGCTTTCTGTCCTAGTTTCCCTCAGTGATGTGACATTTCTTTGTCTTATATTGTAAATGAGCTCAGCTGTTTGATTTATGAGAATATATGACTAAAAAGCACATTTATATGGTCACAACCTCTGACAATCTAAGAACATATTCAATTAAATTAAACATTTTGAGCCGGCCTTTTTCCAAAGGATACAATCGTGTTGCTTCTAAATTTTAAATATTCTTCTTCTTGCTTTGATGTTGAATCTCTTTTAATGTCTAATGTGAAGCACTTTGCGTTGCCTTGTTGTCAAAGGGTGCAGTACAGATAAGACTGCAGTGCCTACATTATCCAGAATGCAATTCTGCACCAGGACTCGTGCTCTGGTAGAGCGACCCTCTTGTAGTTTAGATGTAGGTTTAATACGTGTTGTCGTGGTACTGAGCCCATCTGTTGTTTTTTTCTCTGCACCGAGCGGAGAGTTATAGTGAAGCTGGCTGATTCATTGTTATTGATCCATAATGTGATCAAATTCATTATGGTTATTTAGTGCCGCGGGCCAGTTAAGCTCCTTCTCATTAAGCACGGGGTCACAGTCGGCGTTCGCTGAGACCTCGGGGTGAAGCTCGTGCATCCAGCCGACCGCAGCGGCTGCAGGAAGCGGCGCCGGCCTCGCCTGCCTCGGTTTGATCCCATAACAGATTGATATACCAAATAGGAGCTGACGTGCATTGCTAAAGATGCCAATGGTAATTAATTAGCATCTCATTTTGACCGTGGCACAACAGGATGCAGAGCTTGCTTCTCCATGCCATTTCCCCCCTAGGCTTTGTATTATCAGGGTCAAAATCCCGGCTCCGTGCTCTGAGGGCCGCTTAATAAATTGAGGAGGGCACGTTGACAGTCAGATTTTCGTGGCGCGACCCGTCTCGCTGGTTCCCAGCGCCCCTGGCTATGACAAACGGTCCCAGCCTCGCTGCTGTCGAACGCAGCTCAGGAGATCAAAAGGCAACGGAGGGGGACTTAAAATGCGGCTCGTTGGAGTTATTAGCATTATTAGCATATTGGCATTTTGACATTTGGCTTGTGTCTCTGATTGAGATGGAAACAGGTCAAACACCACTTCACCAAAATAAGAGCCCTGTCCCCCCATGGAGCAGCTTTTACAGTGAAAACCTCTTTTTATCGTGCACCTTGCAGAAGGAGGATGTTTTGAGTCGGAGCCCTGATTCTCTTGAGCAACAATCACATTAGACGCATTTTTAACTAAATATATAGAGAAGAAGAGACGTTCTCCTGCTTTAATAATCATGAGATAGAGATATATAGAGCTTAAATGCTTTACTGTTAATGTGGAGCTCATTTTTGTGGGAGAAATTAGAATATAATTAGAATAAACTGTCCTGCATGTTGAGGAGTCGTGTATACCTCGTAAGAAAACATGTGTTTTTATTACATCTGTATGCTGACAGAATTGTTTTGCATACAGAACATTGTTTGGAGCTAATTTGAAGTAGTTACTATGATATCACAAGGTCTGAACCTATTCATCTGTGGTCAGAGAAACTCTGTTTTCATTGCATTTCTAAAGTTCCTGATTTTAAACACCCCTCAGGGTCACAGAGTTCTCAACATATCACCGCTCACTAAATGACCATGGAAAGTTTGAATTCAGGTACGCAAAAGAAAAACACCCAAATTGCAGTTACAGGCATTTTCCATGACAGCAGCAATCGAATCCCCTTTTTTTTCTTCTTCTTTTGGGGTAAGATGTTTTTATAAACCCCTCGGGGTTTTCGTTGCCTCAACCGCACTCTGTGTGTATCCCTCTTTTCTCCTCCTTTCTTTTTTCTCTCAGCGGTGTGTGAGCTCAGAGGTGGAAAAAGAGGAGAGATGACAAAAGACAGAAGAGCAGAACTGATGTGTTTGATCAAAACATGGCTCTGGTTTGGACCAAACGGACCCGCGGCTTAGCCAGAAACCAGTGTTGCATTCATTCACAACCTCAACAACCCCGTCAAAACCTGTTCAAACTTCGTCGGCCCTTCGCTCCGTACGCTTCCACGTCTGCAAATTGCAGAAATCAAAATGATGGTTGAAATCAAGAAGACTTGTGTCAACAAACGCATCGTCCTTCACTTAAGTGGAACATGTCCGGCAAAGCTGCTGTTTACCTGAAGGCTTTGAGTCTTGGGTTCGCTGTTTTTAAGGAATGCCTTTGCTTTCTGGGATCAAGAGAAAGGAACAAAGGCTCTAACATTTGTTGTGAATTAAGTCTTCAGAGGAAGAGGGTTGAAAGAGGAAAAGCACCTAGGCTGCGGCCTGAAGAGTGATGGGGGTACAGTAGGTAGATTGAAGCGTCCTGCCTCTGCCAACCGCACCGCCGCAGTCAGATACTGTGGCTTATTGGATCCAGGCTCTGTGGATTTGGGGGGAGCGAGGCACGGCTCGCCCGCCCAGTCAAACCACAACAGAAGGCATGAAAACAAACTTCTCAGAATAGCAGTCCTCTCCGTACTTTGGCTGCCTGTTCAAAGATTTGTGGGGAGATGTTTGATCTTAGTTCAATAATCAGACGTTTTTGTCAAAAGCTGCAGCAGGCGACTCGGCACTCTGGTGTCTCCAAACGGCAGCGAGAGGCAACTGCCTGAACCTTTAAAGGTGGAATATGCAACCTTTCACCTCCGGCTTCAGGCAGGTATACATTCAACGCCCTGCTGTGCTCCAACACCTGTCAGCGGTCCTGAGACATCACAGAGCCTGGAGCCATATCTGAATCAACGGCTGTGACACGTTCACTTCTTTTAATATTATTTGCACTTAAAGTTAAACTGAAAGAAATATTTAGTTGTTGGTTTTAACTGCAGTTTTATACTTTAGATACTCACTCAATGGTTTCCAATTTCTACGTCTGGAACTGTTGAATAGTTATTAATTATGATGCATTATACTGCAGGAACTCACCTGTTGAGACGCTTCAACTTCTGCTAACTCTGCTAGCATCAATGCTAACGTGCATGAACTTTGATCGATGATTATTCAAAAGTGGAAATTGATTGAAAAAAAGATGAACAATCTTATCTTAAGAGAAAGAATAGCAGCGTTAAATACCCAGAAACCAGGAGGTGTGACAGCAACAGTTGATAATAGAATAAATCAAACAGCTGAGCTCAGAAAGATGTACATCACGAGAACATCGATGCATAATAAGCACCTGCACTTAGCCCGAGCCACTGGCATGTTGTGATTAATGCTGCCTGTGTGTGGACTCAGTCAGAGGAGGCTCAGCCTCATTTGGGTGGGGGTTGGGTGGGGGTGCAGATCAGATCCTGGGATAATTGTGGGTGACTCCAGTCGCTCTGTCGGCGGGGTGGGACAGGGCTCAGGTCTCCAGAGGACGTTAAAAAACTGTAAATTCCCCCTTCATCATTTGAACATGTGCCCTGCAGAGCTCGCTGCTAGAACACAGACATGAAGGGGGGGGTAGAGAGGAAAAAAAGTGTTTTACATTCACAGATGATCCTAATTTGGTGCGGTTTGGAGTGTAATTTAGATCAAACATAGCCATGTAAATAAGTCAGGGTTTTCATAATTAGGTGCCTGTGAAGAGGAGAGCGAGGAGGGGGGGGGGGGGGGGGGGGGGGGGGGCTCGGACCACATCAGTAGGTGTGGCGTTGAGGCCGTACATCCACTGAAGGGCAATCTTTGGTTTCTCTCTCTCTCTCTTTTTTTTCCCCTGTTCGGAGAGGAGAGAGAGAAAAGAGAGAGAGCGCGAGCTGCAGCGAGCATGCAGGGGTTAGTTTAGGGGAAAACACACTCCCAGCGGCACACGGCAACAAAATAGGTCACTCTGCGCCGATTTGGCTTGTCTGTTTCCACTAAGCAACCGACTCGGCTCAGTGTTTGGTACAGAGGAAGGAACTGGCCCGCTGCCAGCACACAATACACACACAGAAGAGGCCGGTTCTCCCCCAGTGGGGCCTGTTGATTGAGGATTACCACGCTGAAATATTACGGGTATGGTGTAGGTGTAATGTTCCATTTACATTTCGGGGGAAACGGCTCTCACAGTGAGGCGCAACAGGAGAAGGAGACTTTCTATCAGAGAGGAGGGAGGAGTCTCACACACAGTAAATAAATACATATAAAGGATATAAATAACATTCCACACTGATGCTGCCTCTTAACCTCATAACCTCCGACACACAGATCACAACGTAAGCAGCAAAGCACGAAATAAATCACCAAAAACAAGATGAGATGGTAATTGAAAATCAAATCAAATTTAAATAATATAGCATCCCCAAAGAAAATAAGTTAATATATGAATAAGTAAATAATTAAATAATCAAATGAATAATGAATTGAAATAAAATAAAAACCTAAAATGGTTATGTATGAGACAGTCTTAAGAAATGCATCTGGTCATAAATATGTTAATATAAGTCAATAAAAAATAAACTAATGAATGAAGAAAATACCAAGACGTAGAAAAAATTAAATTAAAGTTGAAGCAAGATAGTTTACATTGTAGGTCTGAAACAAAGCGTAAATACAGAGGAAATCAATGAGTAGAACATTTGATGCAGCGTTTATGCTCTGCAGCGTATAAATAGTGTAACTGTGTGAACGTGGAGCTCTTACCCAACGCTGCCATACAGAGTTGTATGATAGACGGTATGGATATTAAAGTCAGAGGCAGATTAGATGATGAGTTCACAGCTGAACCAGCAGACATGGAGCAGCAGTTGATAGATTGTTATTTAAAGCTGCCAACATGCAGAAACTGCAGCTTTCTCTGCGGCTGTAACCCCACAAAAGCCTGAACCGAGGAGCTCCGAAAGCCAAAGCGTTTCGCCGCCTGTCTGTCTGTACTTCCAGATAAGAATCGCATTCAGGGTTTTCTGCTCTGCGGAGGATGCCAAGAGTCTAAAAGTGTCTTGTAAATTGCATGTGATGTGCAGTTTACTAACATCGAGCTGCTTTGTCTGTGGGTTTAAAAAGTACAAACAGTCTCGCTGCCAAAGTGTGGGAAAGTTTCCTGTTTAACGCCAGTGAGGGGCCAGCGGGGCCACCTGCACAGAAGGTAAATGCAACATGGCGGGATTGCGAACCTCCCTAGGGATGCTGGGATAGCCACATGGCCCGTCAGATCTGCCAGGGTGGCCCCCGCGACACCCGGCTGGGTGCCGTGCTGGGCGACACGCAGCTAAGCCCGGGGATTAGCTCACGGTGCCACCTATCTGATGAAAGCACAGCCAATGGGATTGTCTCCCTCTCTCGTGTGGTGGCCACCCCCTCACTCTCTCTGCTGCTCTGCTCTCTGGTTCCTTACTCTTTGTTTCTGGCAGCAGTGGAGAGCACATACATGCTGCTGGTGAAATGTATTGTTGGCTCTGAGCTGGTGTCGTCTTGGATTGAGGAGGGAAAGGCTGTCCAAGGAAGAGGACATTACCTCAGCGCTCCATCTGAAGAGTTGACTTCCCCCCATGTGACGAGACACCTCCTCTCACAAACTGATTGATAGCCTGCATTTAAAACAGATTACACTACATCTTAAAGGACAGTCAGTCCATTAAACCCTTCACTGATGAGATGATTGAGACTTTTAAGCTGCATCCTCCATATTTACAGATATTAAATGTTCAGTGAAGGTCTTTCTCCGCTTGCTGCAGCATCACTTCAGCTTCACTGCTTTAAGTTTAGCCAAAAAAAAGCAGAATCAAGTAGAAGAGATGCAGCGGAGAGAGACTGCGTCTGGATATGGCCAGCAGAGGACCTCCAGACCTCAGAAGCTCAGGCGCAATGCATCCTGGTACATGTAGGCAATGCCAGCACAGCTTTGCACTGAATAATTGATGGACATTTACATTTTCAATTGTTATTTGCTGAAGCTAAAGGTTTACTAAGACGTTCTTTGGAGACAAGAGTCCTTGAAAACATCTTTAAACCCGTGAAAGCCTTTAAAAGAAACGGTGCGCATGCTTTGAGTCTCCGTCTGCATCGATGGTTGTTCTGACCTGACTGTGAGAACACTTGTGTGATGTCCTCTGTATAGTGTTGTCAGGTGACGCTTCCTTACTACTAGAACCTGTAGTGCTCACCCCTCACACCTCTTCCTCCACTCCTAATTAGCGAAGTTTGTGTTGTCGTGGAATCAGATCTTTGCATTGATAATGAGGCGGGCTGAAGGGTCTCCCCTGTGCTCTATAATGATGTGTCACTACCGGGGCGTTGGTGTCATGAGCCCCACCACTTTGGCATCTCTGTGTGAACCAGGTAGACTTTTCATACCTAATTAAAAAAAGTCCTCCTTTATTCTACACGATGAACAAATCTGTTCATCAGGTATCAGCAGGTTGGTAATAAAACACCTCCTCTGGTTGAACCCTTGGATCATGAAGGACATCATCAGGTAGCTGAGGACCTTCGCTTTTTAAATAGCTCAGCTATCGATCTGTTTGAAAAGTTAAGCTCCTCTCCCTCACCCAGAATTAATATGTGACATTCTGTAATAAAACCCTTCAACTTCTACTCTGAATGACCTGTCGTTCAAACAAATTAGATTTAAATGGAGCTGCTTGAGTCCGTCTACGCTGCTCCCACGGCATCTCTGCGTGAACCAACCTCTCGGATGTGCTCTAATTAAAATGGACACTTCTGTGCTGTTCCTGCAGACTGTATATTTAAGATAAATCCACTGTATGCAGTGTGTTTGGGTTTGGTGCATAATCTAATCAAATGCCTGCATATATTATTGATCACTTCAAAAAGTGAATTTACTCTATTTCCACAGATTTCTGTGTGTTGGTTATTCCTTTCATTTTGTATTTGATCCTCACATGCATTAAGTTTCTAAAAGATCTAGAACCCACAAAGAAGTGCACTCATGGCCCAACACAAGTCACCCTCTAAACCACCGTGTCCCCCTCCCTACCTCACCCCGCCTCCCCTCCCTCCCAGAGCGACCCGAGGCCGGGCACAGAAGGGCCGGGGCTGCCAAGCACAGCACATGGCTCTGGGTCTGGGGACGACAGAAGTCGAGGTCCCTGCAGGGCCCTTCAGCTTTTACAAGGCTGTACTCCCCCCCCCCCACACACACACACCCCACTCAACACACACCTCAGGCGGATGGGGAAAGCACACAGTCGTCCCCGCGGGAGAAGTGAGGCGACAGGGACTGTGATTCCTCAGAGCTACAACTCTCCTCTCTCCACCTCTTCTCCGTCTCCTCTCTCCTGCAGGCTACGTCCTGCACATGTGATACGACAGACCGCCTCATGCTGCATTACACATATACCTCTCTGTCCCTGTCTGCGTCGCTCAGAGCCACGCTCCCTGATGTAGCATCAAAACTGGGACACTAACATGACACTCGTTGACACGGGAAGGGAGGGAGACTAGTTGGCGCTTTGTTTGGTGCTCAGGTTGACGGCTACATGTGCTACTGCTTCCTTTAAGTCACATCAATGTGTCCAGCAGATAGCGTGATGCCATCAGAAAGTGTAAAACCAGTGATTAAAACCAGTTAAGGGGAGGAAGGCAGTTTGATTGGATGATATATATCATATATATATATCTGTGGTCGAGTACTTATGACGGTCTTAGGATATTTAGAATAATACATGTTCTCCTGCAGTATAAAGAACAAAGTCAAACCTGCAACTCGTAGGTCTTTTTCCTCAATAATAAGGTGTCTTACCTGCAAGTGGGTCTTGGTATGAAGGAGATGAAAGTGTAGGTAAACTCACTGTTATTAAGTCGTGTGTCTTTTCAAGTATTTCTATATTTCTGACGGAGGCTGTAGAGAGCCTTTAAACAGTCTCGCTCACGTCTCCGGGGAACTTTAAAGTCACATCAACCGCTGCTTTTATGAGCCCTTCTCGCAGCAAAACGGATGACATTGAGCGCACTAAGATTCAATATTCTCAGAGCTGAGTGTACATAAAGACCAGCGCTCATCTGCGCCTGCTTATTTGCCCTTACAAGTATTAGTTTCTGTATTAGATTCCCTGCTCAATACGGGCTCGTTTGGAAGTTAAAGTCTCCGCTTTTAGAGGAACAAGAGCGGAGAAGTTGGAACAGAAGCAGAGGATCCGTAGAGTTCATTAGCTCTCTCATAATCTGCCGATGTGGCGATAAAAAAAAATGTGCAGCAACAGTAAGCAGCAAGCCTTTTCCTGACACGCCATTAAACTGTGATGCATGACTGTTGCTGGAATTCTCCGTCTAAGTATTTCTAGTTGAAAGGTCAACGGGGAGACATGACAGCATTACGGAATGGTGCGCTGTTGGTTTTCTTATTCCCCTTGTAGTTCATATCTGTCACGGTGTGGAGATTTGGGTTTGATTAGGCCGTTCAGCCCTGATGTATGAAGGAGGCACAAACGATCCTCATGCGTTCATGGTGGGGGGGGGGGCGGGCGGGGCAGCCATTTTAATTGACATAACCTGTTTATCTGTAATAGTCCTTGAGCTCCTGTAACCTCACAATAAAACACCCCGCTCATTTTTCTGCTCTTTTATCTGCAAAAACCCAAGTTGTTATCGCAACACCGAGCGCCGGCCGGTATCTTCCATCACGACTACTTCTAATGGCTTTTAAAGTAGTTACCTGCGAAGTCCTGACATTTATTACGATCATTTCCGAGGAGCGACGCGGCGCAAAGGTCTGCTGCTATCAGGAGGCGACATCATTATGAATTATTGTTTGCGGCCAAGGTAGAAAATTGTACTTTGTGGCTCCGTTTCCCCCGTGATAAATCAACCAGTCACTTTTCACATCTCGGACTCTCAAAGCTGCTGAGCGTAGGACTTTCCCCCCCCCCCCTACACACTGTTTACCCATTTCCTTCTCCCTCTCTGCGCCGTGACAAAGCTTCCTGCAGGTTGTTTGCTGCAACAGCCAGTTTCTTTCATTTCTCAACCACAGATCTTTGCTCATTCCGGATTATTAGCGCCGGCCTCAGCTGCTACTTTTCAAATATTTATCCTAACGGAACATTTCCGCTTCCCAGGATGGAAAAGAAAAAAAACACGAGTGACGGGGAAATAACTAGACAAAGGGGGCTGTATTTATCAGCTGCTATCAGATGGCTGTTAACATGGTTCCTGGACTGTCTGTTAGCTTTGGGAGACTGAGAGGTGAAGCTGCACAACTTTATCCCCGACTACATCTCCTCTGGTAAAGTAATCCTCTGTGTGGCGGCGGCGAGATAAGGCCCGCACACTCGCTCACGGCCTCCACGAGGCAGAGTCGGGAAGAAGTTGGCCGTCACTGCGGCGACGCCGGGGTAAACAGAGGTGATCATTGCTCAGCGAGAGGAGCTGGAGTCTCACTGATCTTCTGTCAGAGCCAGGGTCACGGAGCCGGGGGGGGGGGGGGGGAACGGGCCAGAGAAAAAGAAAGGGAGGAGGATGATGATGGGAGAGAGGAGACAGATGGTGGAAGAGGAAGAGAGAGACGGAATTGAGAGAGAAGGAATAATGGAGACAAGACGGTGACAAGAACGATGGAAAACTGGATGAAGGAAGAAAACCGATTAAAGAGAAATATGGTCAAAATGAAAGCTGGTTGAAGAGTAAGAATGAGGGATGAAGAGATCAAACAGAGACGAGGACCAAGGAAAGGAAAGGTGGTGAGAGAAGAAGAGAGGACAAATTAGAGCTGAGAAGAGGAGGAAGTGTGGAAAAGATGGATGGTGCATGTTGTGAAGAAAAGAGAGGGAGGAGGGAGGGAGGAAAACTAATTGGGAGGAGAGAAAGTGTTAAGTTTTGATTAAGAAAAGTGAAAAATGTGATCAGGATGAACGGAGGAAGAGGAAAGATGAAGAATGAAGCTGAAGAAAAGAGTAAGGGAAGGAAGGAAGGAGAGGAACCGAAAGACAAGCAGCTTTGAATGGAAGGGGGGGGGCTCTTCGTCTAGACGCACTATAAGGAGCGTAATTAACATTAACACTAACCTGGCTTCCCTTCACCTACTTCAAACAGAGCACCGCGGGTTACAGCGAAGCGTTACCTTGATGTACCCCGGCGTGCTCCACCTTCTAGTGCATTCTGATCACTCCAGCCCGATTAGGACGATGAATATTAATGGCTCGGCAGTTTCTCTCTGCAGATCAGAGCTCTCGGCTGACTGGTTCCCAGCGTGGCGCCCCACCTTGCTGTAGGTGACTGTCGGGTTTGATTATAGGCAGATTAAGGGCTCTCTTTCCCGCCCCGCCGCCGTTCCACGTGCTCAGATAAGCTGCACAAGCGCCCGGGCGATTATTCACTGTCAGAGAGGTGATGCTGTGAGGTTTGACAGCACGGGCGAAAGCGTCCTGCCACATAAAAAGTGTTCGCCTCATTCACGGCTATAGTTTGTAATTGTAACAGTGCGTCTGCTTCATCTAGTGCCATTCTCCTCCTGTCCACCAGATGCTCTCTGACTTCCTCTTCCCCAGTCTGCCCGCATTAACCCCGCCCCCTCCAGACCCCCTGACCTTCCCCGCCCACCTGCTCACCTGTTCCCACTCTCCTCCCTTTTCCACTCACTTTGAGTGTTTTAGCTCAACAACATTAATGTGATCCACACATAAAAATCTGATTATTTTATCGATAAAAGGTTTCTCGTATTAAGATACATATAATATGGAGAACTTTATCCATATCTTCCATCCATAATGTATATTTTAAAAGCAACACAATGAGGGCAGGGTCTCACTTTCACTACAACATGCCTCCATCATGCCAGAGGTCTGTGTGTCCAGTGTGATGCAGAGCGCGCCATGCTAAACAGCATTTTCTGGAGATTTTGACGAACAAGCTAGTATTGTTTTAATTTCAAGTTCTGTGTTGTGCTTTTCCCCAAGATCCCCTGTCAATCAAGTCGAAGAGGGCGGGACTTCCTCTTTGGATTTTCTTTCGCTTAATTCTACCTTTTCGTAATTTGCACTTCTTTGGTAAAGTCAACTCGGTTCTTCTTCTTCTCATTTGTGCACAAACAAATCATGTCACTTCCTGTTTGTAATGAAATTAGCCGGATGCATGTTGAATCGTTGCTTCTTTATGGCAGTTTGTGTTACATTTGAGCATAATGTGTGAAGAGCATCCCAGGTTATTAAGTTAATACCCATTTCTGAGCAGATCAGCTGGACCCCGTCTGAGCCGGACCAGTGATTACAGTAAGGGTGTCGGGTAGCAGCGGCCGACGTTAATCACGTGCTATCAAACCTGCGGCTCCTTTGAGAGCCAATCAGGTATCAGATTGCTTTGGGAGTAAAGAAAACAAGGCAGAGCAGGAGAGGTGTACCCGGCCTCATCTGTCTTCCTCTCGGCGGGGGGGCTGGCTGACCCTCGACCCCCGCAGAGAGCTGCAGCATCCATCACCACATGTTAGGTAATGTGGTTAACTACCTACTTCCTCTGTCAGGCCTGGAGCTGCTGCAGGGGATTGTGGGGCGCTTCCTCCAGGTAGAGCGGCCAGAAGGGGGGGGGGGGGGCGATCCCTCTTTCTGCCGGCTCTGACAAAGAGAGCGGGTCATTATAAAGCGATCTGCGGCGGTCGCAGGCGTAGTCCATCACCGGCTGCTTTGGACGTCTGAGATGTCTTCTCCTCCCTCTGAGTCTGTTGTCCGAGGTGCTAAATGGCCTGTCGAGTGTGTACGTGAGAGGGAAAGCACCCGCAGGATGAAGCACCTCTCTCCAAAAGTGGTCCGAGTCCGCGCGCCGTGGCAGGTTTATTTGTTTGTGGTCGTGCGATGATCATTTTCCAGTTCGTTATTTACAAATTAACCCCAAAACCAGCAAATCACGCACAGAATTTAACAAAAACATTTGAATTTTTGCAAAATAAACTGAACTTACTGGCTTTTATGTAGCGTTTAATAGCATTGTGATCATCAAATGGAGTTTTGAGTTGTCATGAACAGGTGATTGTATATTTCCTCCATCTTTCTTTGACTCCTGGTCAGTGACTTTTTTAATCTGTACATTCCGCTCTGCAGGCTGATATTTTGCCGGATAAACTGGGCAGCCGTGTGATGCTACTGTATGCACAGAGGACTTAATTGATTGTGTGCAATGTTTCAGTGGCTTAGCATCTGGCGGTCGTGATAATCCCCCTTCTGTCCTGCATCAGTCGGATGTATTGATGAAGCACTCAGGGCTGTAGTGCTACATTTACTCGGCACATTAGCCCATTACAGTTATGGGCAGACAAGTAAGTAGAGACTCTTTACCTGAAGAGGAATCGTTGGTTTGGAGGGAAGCTGCTAGCTGCTGTGTGAAAACACAAGCTCTTTATATGCGTCAGACTGCGACATAAATACAGAGATAAAGTAGTCCAGTCCGACGCCTAAATGACCCTTTTTACTTTCCCTAACAGCAGGTTAATAACATCACTTATGAACTATTTTGCGTGATGAGGCATGATTTCTAGAAAATATACTAAACGATACAAATCGAAGTGATGCCACTTAATTTACAGGAAGCATGTAACTGCTCGTTAGTGTATTGCTTCAAAATAAAAGCCCAAATGCTAATGAAATGCTGTTTATGTGTCATTTCACTGGTAGATTCATCCCAAAATGACCCTTTTGAGCAGCGACTTTTGAGATAACGGTATTTTTTTAATCTAAAGAAGTATTCCTCTTCCTACAAATAGATGTGCACTGTTTTGACCTCTTTAAATATTTAGGACCATCATCCCTCTATTCTTTTCTGCAAATTGCCATTTTGATGTACGATTAGGGGCATTCGGGGGCATCCTGTGCTGAAATGATGTGGAAATACATTCGGTCAGGGGAGTCTTTTCTGTTTGTCGTGTCAATAAACAGCCACCTAAGGCCCTTCAGGAATCCGACAAACACCACTTGATCTGTGGTGCAAAGACCATTAGGGCCAGGTATATTGATGGTGCCGCGCCGCCGCAGCCCAGCTCTCCTAGCGTGAGGCAGCATCCATGCCGAGAGGACACTTGTTCAGTGTGCGTTTCCAATCACACGCCGGCCGTGCCGAGATGCCTAATGGCCTCGCGCTCAGCCTGTCGCAGACAAAACGTCCGCCGCACGGCGCATGCGCTCCCTACCAGCCTCCGTCCCATTGGGTGCAGTTCAGGGGGCTCGGGCAGATGGGATACAGGCAGGCGGAGAGGGGAGGAGGGGGTAGGATTTGAAGGGGAGAGCGAGGGCGAAGGGATGGTGTGTGTGTGTGTGTGTGTGTGTGTTGCCTCTGCCCATCCGTGCATTCAACATGCCATCCAGAGACCCCCTTTTGTGAACTGCCCACACTTCATTAGGATGCCAGGATAATGGCCAACAAGCAAGCGCTGTGACACCCCATTTCCTGTGCACTGAGCTCTCCAACCACGACAGATGTCGGGAGAACCGCCGCCGCCGTCACTACCAAGGGCCCCTCCACTTCCTGCCCGCTTGGCCGAGCCGCAGTCCCACCGCCAGGGAAGAAGGGGCAGCCGGGGCAGTCGTATACACCGAAACGGGCCCCGTTGCCAATCTGAGGCACTTATGGCATGGGAGATGTTGTTTGTCCTCTTTTTGTGGTTTTATTTTGCTTCACCAGATAGTTTTCAAATCTCTCTTTTTGGGGCTAATAGCTGATGTAGTACCCGCGCTGGGGATTACAACACAGCACAGAGCCGTTATGGTTGGTTCCCCTCCTCACCGCCGCCGCCGCCCCACCAAAACCAAATGATGTATCTGTAGACAAAACATAAACAGATGTTTCAGTGGCTGTTAGGTGTCCTCACCGGGGATGTGCACGAGGAGGGGAGGTGATCAGCCGACGTGTGTGTTTGTGAGCGTCGGGCGCAATGTTGTTTTAAAAGGTGCTATTATGCTTTAGCGGCACGGGGGCGTGCACCGGTAATAACGGCGTGGGCCAGATTTAGAGTGCTGTCACGGACGCGTCGGGAGAGGGAGCAGGGGCCGTGGACCGAGGCTAATGGAGGCAGAACAACATCCAGCTCCTGCCCTGCTGTCCAGAAATCAGCTTTTAGAGGGAAAACACAGGCCACCTCTGAGCGCTCACGCAACACGATACGTCAATATGAGAGGCAATTTAATCCCTCATTTGAATATGCATCCTCGAAAAAAACAAGCCTCCCTCCCTCTCCTTTTTGAACCCCGACCAGATTTCAGGACCGTGGGGGGAGGAAATTGTTGTACATTTCCCGACAAATTGAGTTAAACGGACATTAAGTAGGGCTTTAAGAAAACAAATGGTCGTCTTTATCACAGGTGGACACTGATGGCTTAATGGGGGCCTGCGAGCTGATCGTATCACCGGCTAATGGCTTGACAGGATGCATTAAGGTTTTTGTGTAAAGAACGGGGCCAGGCAGGATGGCCAAATGCAGACCTGTCAAGTGCTGCGTGTCCCCTTTTTTTTTTTTTTTTTTTTTGTGTTTGTGCCGGGAAGCAGATGTTTGTGTATATACGGTGGACTGGCAGAGAGGGAGGCCGGCAGCAGATGCCTGTACCAGTGCCAAGGTTCACAATCGTACAGACGGTACATGCTCAGGGAGAGAAAGCTGCCATAGGTGGCTCCCCAGCTGAACGCCCCCCCCCCCCTTCTGCTTAACCACCGCAGAGTCCGACCCCTTTTATTTATTCATCTATTTGTTGAATTATTTACTCATTCCATCGCTCGTTTGGCTGTTAAACGACCCGCCTGGAGGCACCGGAGAGATGGAGCGTTTGCTTCAGGGACAGATGACCGTTCACTTCATTTATTGGGAAAATAAAAGCAAATGCTACAACACAATGGGCCTTACAGTGTGTGCTAAAGGGGGGGGGTTCTGACACTAATGTTACGCTGTAGCTTTGGATGCTCTATGTTGTTCCAAACTTCAAGTCACTTATCATAGACTTTTACATTAACTATGGAGGTGATGGCTTCCTCTTAAATACTTTAAATTGACAAAATGTATGTCTAATGTCCAGGAGACAGGTTGCAGATAGCCTCGATTTAAAGACAATGTTCTTAGAAACGAAACTGATTCGAGTTAGAAGGGTTTGTACGGAGCTCTCTTTGCACTTAAACATGCATTATCCTTCACCTCATCTTCTAATTCTTTTCTTATTAACATGTATTGAATGACACCTCAGCGGTGCATGATGAGACGGTGAGCATGTGGAAGGTAGCGATGCGCTTCGTCGACACTGATAATCCCTCCGAGCACCTCGGCGGCTTCTGCTCGCTCTCACTCGCCATTTCCCAACACGGCGGAGGATCACAGCCTCTCCTCTGACACCTCCCTGTAGTTTTGATTTGAAGAGGGAACTTTCTCCTTCACCCCCGCTGCTCCCCTGCTTTGGAAGGAGATCTCCGCTCTGCGAAGGTACAGCTTGTTTTATTAACATCAAAAGCGCCCGTGGGAGACGGCGGTGATCAAATTCCCCTCTAATTAAAATGAACCTGGGTTGAGGATGTAGCGCTGTTTTATATGTACAGAACGGTGCCGATTGCACAAAGCGGCTCCTCCTTTTGTTGGCGGGGATAATGCGGGCCCTGCCGAGACGCCGACGTGGGCGGAATGAGCATACCTACGGAGCATCCTCCAGATCCGCGTGATGTCCTCATCGCCGTCTGATGAGAGACTGATGTCAAATGTGACCAGTGAAGCCTGAGCCTCACCTCGCCTTTAATTTGGAGGGTGATTGATGGACCTGGAGGCGATATAGCGGAGCGTTCGGCTCCCGTCTAGGTTGCCTCTTCCGCCCGCCGTTTGGCAGCCCTTCCCTCGTCCTCGCCTCCCAGGACGCCTCCGAAACTTTCTCAGTTCAAGTTCACTTTGCTCGTCCTCCTCGGCTCGTAATGCGAGCGTCTCCGCAACGCGTGATGTCGTGTTAGCAGAAGCTTTCTATCCCTCGGGGTCAAAGACGGGGCGGATTACTTTTCAGCACGTTCATGTAGGATGTTTTTCAGGAATAACTAGAACGAAGTGAACATAAATCCATAGAATATTGATGGATGTAAATAATTCCACTGGAAGGCTGATAATATCGATACTATTAGTCTTATCTCATCCTGATACTGACAATGTAACATTGTGAATTAGAGGCCATCATGCTTCAGTGAGAGGAAGAGTTCGTAAATTCATGTTTTTTCTCTTCAAATATGTGTAAAAATCTCACCAATCGACTTGCTTTCAAGTGTCACGTCATTGATTTAGTGCTACGATGTGACCAAAAACTCATCAAGCTGTTGCTCGTCAATAAATGTCTATAAAGATGGTCTGTCAGTCTGGGTCTGCGTTAAGTGTAATTAATAGATTGCAGATTAAAACAAACTGTTTTAAAGCAGAGTTTGAGGCTGTTTGTGATGTAACGTCCAGGTTCCTCCGCTAAGTTCTTACAGTTTAGTCTCCGCTTGTGACCAGAATCAAAATTTGTTGACGGAACTTCTTTTTCTTTCTGGACGCAGCGTCTCGCTCGAGGGGCTTAGGATTCAGGTTTGGGCTCCGGGTATGACAGTGCCGCGGTTTTGCAGAGAGGTGAGATGAGGGATACAAATTCAATTTAGGTGTTTCTGCCGATCAATGCCGGCAATCCAACCTTGATCTCAGGTTATGAATACCTGAGCAGATGTTTCATGTAACGCATACAGATGACACAAGCGCTCCGACGCTAGAACGAGAGGTCCAGCTCTTAGTCCGGTGATCGGCGAAGGATTGATCTCTTTGCCTTTACGTAGATCCGTGGTCACGAGTTAGCACGAGAGCCTAACGTTGTAATGAACCCTGAAGATTGTAGATACGTTTGACCTCATTGCATCAAATGCATCTTCATGGAAACGTCATCTGCACACATAATAAGAATGAGCTCATTAAAAACACAAACTGTTTTACAAGTGTTTTTTCTAGACGAGTCGATAACTTAAACTCCACTGCTGACATGTTCAGCACATCTAGGCTGCATGAATACCAATACACCATGATGCTGAAGATGTTTACCTCGTTTTTCATGATTGATTCCATCTGAAGCCTTAAAGGCATCTTAGAAACACACTAACAACCACTGGACAAGATCTCTAATCAACTACACTTAACAAATCTTAAATACGTTCAGTTAGTTTTAACCAATCCACCAGAATTCTAACAGAAACCTTATTTAGCAGTATAATCATGTCTATTTTTAATTTGCCCTGTTTCATCTCTTTTTACACGGACACACAGATTGGTTATTCTATATTTCGTTAGTAATGAATCATCGTTTTCAGGTCATGATCTTACTCCACAATGGACACCCGGAGTCGTTTTGGAACAGAACTCTTCGTTTGTGTTTGTGAACATTTGTTAAATGTGTAGCACATTCAGTGTGAGTGGATTCCTGCACGCTCCCCATCCCAGCGTTGGCTCTTTACAGCCGTCCCACCCTGCTGTCACACTGGAGCAGGTAGCTTGCACTCCATTAAACAAACACTGTGGCCCCTCACTTTTATTTGACATTTTATTTGGCTGTGACAAACGAGCAGCAGTTGGATTATAACATAATTTGTCTCCTCTTTATTACCGGCACAAAGGACACCATTCATTAATTATTCTGCCGTTGCCGCTCAACACTAACTGGAAAGGTCCCTCTTTGGACAGATGGCGAGGACAATGTTATTTATATCAATCAGTCCAAAATGTTCAGCGAGGATTACTATTCCTTGGACCGCTTTGATTTATGTCTCTGCACCTCACCCCGTACCAACCTCAGCGGCTCCTGCGGGGACACTTTAATCGAATGGGAATTGAAAAGAAACTCGCGAGGCAGGCAATGTGTTTGGCCATGTTTATTTATACATCTCGCTCTTCTCTTTTTCCTGAAGTTGTTTTGCTGTTGTTTCTTTTCTGTGAGGGGAGTTTAATTGCAAGACTATGTCACAGGGGAGTTCTATGCTACAAGGCTGCGATTCCATCCTGTTGATCAGGGTCTACCTGTGAGAGGACGTACACAGGACCTCCACCTCTTCTTACAGCAGCATTGTAAAGCTGCCATGTGCTGCTTTACATATTCAAAAGGGAGTCACAAGACATCATTAAAGCAGGCTGCCAGGGCCGGTCACAGCCTTTTTGGGGCCCTAAGCAAAGTGTCCCCCATTCCCCCCACATTTGGATAAATGTGCACAGCAACAATTGTGCTTTGTCACTCAGATATATATATATATATATAATACCTGATGAAAGTTGAGCAATACCTGTTCTCTACAGGAAAGTGCAAAGATTAAACATCCCACTACCTGTGCTATAAGTGGCCATATAAGCAGATACAAATATTAAATGCATGTATTGCTGTTGTTTTTCACTAAATCCACCATGTCAAACATGTTCTGCATGTGTGGCTGTAAGTGCTTGTGATTCACCTGCATTAAGCCGGTTAAGCGTGAACTCAGCCTGCGTGCTGCAGTTTGTAGCAGTTGGAATAATGAATCTAAAGCTGCATAATGTGCTCGTTGAGTACAAACGGAGACGGGCAGGTCGGCCCCTGACACCGCCTCTAACAACTCATCATTACCTTTCTTCTCTGCGTGCAAACCAGTCCCACAGCAACACTCGGTAGGTAGCTGGGCGCCGCCATTTACCCGTCTGTGTGGAACGGGGAAAATAATATATTTTGTAATGAATACCATTTACGATCTAATTAGTTTTATGCAAACTAGTGAAGATGAAAGCAAAAAAATCTTTATAAATTATGAATCATGTTCTAACTTATCGGGGGTGCTTATCATCGAGTTAACGCACCTCCCCGTTAATTAAAAATGTTCACACAGAGTCAAAGGAGGGAGGTAGTTTGCCGGCAGACTCATCAGGTAGCTCCGTCTCAGAGACGAAAAAAAAGGAAGCCTTTGTTCTGGCTGCTCACTCTTCAAATGTCAGATGAGGGTGAGAGAGGTAAACAAGAATGCAAGACAGGGAGAGAGAGGGAGGGCAGCACATACCGACAGGTGTAGGAACATCACTGAGCGCTGGCAGGAACACAGCTATCAGCCTGACAGAAGACATGAGCTCTAGGTAAAGCCCACTCTGGTCCCCCCTCTTATCCCTCCCTGAATCTACATTCTTCCAAACGTTTGCCCATTTGACTAGAACAATCTCCCCGGGCCCCTGATGGTCCCTGGCTCGGTGGCGAGGATGCCCGGGCGCTACAGCAACGCTCATAAAAACTCAATTCATCAAGACGAGCGTAATTTGCTCCGAAACGGAAAGCGCCACAAAAGGGGGCGAGCTTGTCAGCGAGACAGGTGGCTGGAGATCTCGCTCTGATACTGAGCGATATGAATAATAGATTCTGCTAAATGTACGCCAGGACCCGGGCTGTAAACACAGCTGCCTCCTTTCCCTTCCAAAAGAACAGCTTGGCTGGATGAGAAGCCCGAGCGCTCTGCCTCCACCTGAGGACTGAGGGGGGGCTGAGGGGGGGAGGGAGGGTAGGGTGGGGGGGGGGGGAGGCGATTAACTAATCAAATGCAAGGGCTAAATAGGAGGCAAGGAGACAGACAAAGGGAGGGGGGAGAGGTGCGAGTCACAAGGTTTGCCCTCGCCGGTTCTGCTGAAGCTCTGAGCTGCACAAAGGAGGCAGATTAGTGGGAAACTGTAAACATTTAAAGAACGAGCAGAGACATTATTGAGCCCTTTGACTTAAACAAACCACAGACGTTTAATGTAAAGTGTAAAAGCATACTTTATGCAAAGAACTACTGTTGAGATAAACAAAGTAATCAAGTCATTTAGAGTGCCCAAAATCATACTTTACCATCTGTACAACAGCCTCTATCTTTCAATTTGGATAAGAAAAATACAATATAACCTTTAACCCAAGAAGGAAAGGAGAGATCTCTCTACGCATTAACAGTAGCAGAGTTACAACATAGACAACACATAATATTATATGGAGTGTAATAGGTTCAGACGTGAAGCCAGACTCAGCACAGGTGTGAGTGAAGAGCAAACAGTCATCCGTCTCTGAAGTTCTGCACGAACGATGTTTTTGGCTGCACGCACACAAAGACGTATGTCCATGTACTCACACACCCAGGTGCATGCTTGCTGTCAGTGTCTGTGGTCTCTTTGGAGTATTATAATAAGTAGTAGTGACGTTATTCATTTGCATCCCTTAATATCGAGCCCGAGTCATTTAGTCACTTAGACAGCTATCTGGAACGTCATGTACGAAAGCGTCGTCATTTTTCAAAGTCAAAATGTGAAGTTGAAGACGGATCAGACACATTAACGGTGAGGTTTGGGTCTGTAAAGGTGTTGACGCTCCTCTGGAAGCTGTATTTGTCACCATGTGGGTGAACTGACCCTGTAAGGTGTATTTAAGAGGCCTCGTTCTCTTAACTTGCAACGTTTCCGTCCTCTTTTCTAAGTCGACCGCTCTGAATAATGCAGAGGGTCTGTGAACGGCGTTGGCTTTGCCAGAGACTTTGCGAGCTGCAGTTCTGCAGGATGAAGTCACACATAGCGAGTGACATCGTAGCGGTTTACTCACGGATGTGTTTACTCATGAATTATCCCGTTGACTCACAGTGGACTACACTTCCTTGCTGATGTAATTTTCCCGCGCCGCCGCCCACACTCTGACACTTCATCGACGGCTGCTCTTCTGCACATTTGATGACTCCCCAGATGAAATTTAGGAGGATTTTGCCCAGCCGAAGGTAATTAATTCTTCAATTAAAATGTTGTTAAACATTTTTAATGAGTAATTGGCACTGGGGAATCGGATACAAAACTATGTTTAACCAGAGACAGACAGACAACACGGATGTTTCAAAGTTGGTTTCTGGAAATCTGTTCATTGACCCACTTTATTTTTTTATCCCCGAGTATTGCACAGCGCAGAAATATAAATAAAAAATCAAATGTGAAGCGTCTCCTGACACAGAGGATGTGTCCTTCATCTCAGGTGACTACTGCTTCATTTGGCTGCCTCCTTTTGTTCTACGCGCCCTAATTAGGGCACGAGACGGCTCACAACAACCTGAGATACCACGTCACAGTGAAAGAACACCATCCACTTAACCTGATTCCACTTCAGTGTGAACAAAGACAAGGACGGAGAGCTGGAGCGGAGCATGTTTCATTAATCACCAGCAAAATGACACACGCATACAAACATGCTTCCATTTTAACACCCTGCACGATGTATGGAAGGAAGAAAGTACCACCTGGTTCTTAGATTGAGACAAACGTTTAAGGACAGAACCATTCCAAACTCGCTGGATGGTGGGAAGTCTTTAAGTTTCCACATCTCACATAAGTTGCATTATTAGGATTTAACGGCACTAGTTATTTTAACTCCAGCAATGATCTTTTCCTAAACCTAAACAAGTTTCCCTCAGTTTCCTCTGAAGGAGTTTTTGTTGCTGAACCTTTGTAGGAAAATGTACAAAAAACAAATCAACCAATCAACTTGTATGCAGATGCAAGCCCCCTAATGGGCCACGTGATATTACTGAATACTGAGCTCAGAGGAAGACATCCTGCACCATCTTTGTGATGGAAAGCTTTGTAGTTCACGTATATCAGGCTCTTTTCTTTTGTAACTGTGCACCTGCCGGCTGTCGGTCCCTGAGAAGATTGCCCACCATCTGTGACACTTTATGAGCCGTCACTGATCAAAATGTCACCGAGTGACTTCGAAGCATAAAGCATCAAATGAATTACTTCCCATATGAACATACAGCATCCTGTCACAATTAGACTAACATGTCAGTGTCTTAACATTCAGTGAGACGTTATTTGGCACAGTGGACTCAGATTGACGTGTCCTCTTTCAGCAACTTGAATAAATCAGTTTGACTCTTTATCTCGCTGTTGTCTGCTTCACACGCTCCTCTGTAGATCGGTTCAGACACTCGTGTGTCTGGAGGAGTCGGGGGGGCGGCGGCAGAGCATTTTGTTGCGTTTTCACGAGCCGCAACGTTAGCCAATCGTGAAGCTAGTTCAGGGAGCCTCGGTTCATTACAGCTCTGCACTCTGTAGGTTCCTGGCATTGTTCTCTCAATTAGAGACTTGTAAATGTGTTGCTTGCTTAATCACCCAAAAACTGGCCCCTAGGACTTCCCCTTAATGCAACCCCATTAAGAGGGGCCATCAAAACAAAAGATCTGCCTCTAATGGCAATAATCCCTCACTTCTGTCGCGCCCAAGCCAAACTTGTATCTTAAATGAGCGATGATGGATGAGAGCAGGCCTCTGTGTCAAAGAGCTTTATTACTGGTGATGGATGTGCCGGGAACGCCGCACACCAAACCTCGACCGGGGCCCGTCGCCGTCAGAGCCGAGGCCATCCCGAGTGTGTCACACTTAACCCGCCGTCTCTGGAAGTCAGATGGCCGCTCGTGGCGCTGAGGGGAAACGGAGGGAAAAATAAGGGCTTATCCAAACAAGCTCATTAGCACAATTAGCGCTCGCTTCCTGCCGATGGACCCCCTGGAGCTCTGCTGAAGTTTGACTACACGCTGTGGTGACTCGGACTCCGAGTCTCAAGGCCGGGGAGGGGTGACTGGAAGCTGCTTTTTACGAGCCAGAGACGGGATCTTAAAGCAGGTGGCGCAACATGAACCGTGTGTGGAACATTTTCTCCTGATTGCAGTGAGTTTGTGTATCTGTAGGTGTTTTTCTTTGCTTTGTCTTAGAGGTCCACAAAACACGTCATTTGTATATGAGGTATTTATTCATGAACTACACTTAACATTGCCTCATGCTGATTTAGTTCTTGGTCCTGCCTGATACCGCTCAATGTCCGTCATGACCTTTCACCTTTTGATATCCTGTCTCTCTAGAGGCTGGAGCTTCCTCTGAGGGTTTCCCTTCATGTTCTTAGAAGTCTCTGCATGAGAGCATCCTCTGAGGAAATGCAATCTACAAAATAAATGTTGAGCATTTCTAAATAAAGCCGCCGCTTTCACCCCCGCGCCGAGCCGCTGCAGCCATGAAGGTGCAGCACAAAGACACATAAACCCTCCAACGTCGTATTCTTCTTAATTATATATGGAAGCCATTATATTCCCCAGACAACCCGGTGTATTTAAAGAAACCAGAGTCCTTCAAACACTTCTCGTCTCAGGGATCTCATACTTAACAGGAGATCTACTCTTAAGGGAGCCTCCTCTGGGTACGCAGGCTGGAAAGAGCCAATCACAGCCGCAGTGCGGCTACGCTGTGCCAACGCCGCCCCAACACTCGGGCTCATTACATATATTTGAAGAACAACGCTTGCAGATGTACGTCTCAGCAGAGAGGTTTCCGTGTGCACCAACCAAGGCAGCAGAAGATAAATTCATATTTGAAGTGCAGACATCCTGAAGATATGATCATTTTGAGGTGTTCCGCACCTCAGTGATCATCCTGTTTCTACCGTTTGTGCTGCTGGCCAAATGAATAAAGAGAATATAAATAATCACGGTTTAAAAAGCGGGTCATCGCTGAACACAGTCCAGTCAAAGTGCACAGAAGCCATTCTCCCTTTTCACCTTTTGAAATCGGTTGCGAGTTCATTCCAACGCGAGCTTTGCAGGAAGACGGACACCGAAGGAAAGGTACGAAGAGCCCCGAGCTCCCAGCAGAAGAGCCTCCACACCTCAGACTGTGATTAAAGGCGCCGCAGAGCGGGGCTTCCAGCCGCATTAGCAAGCGTTTCCAGTGACAGGTAATAAAGCACATTGCTTAATTGCAAATGAATGCGCACACCCCCGTTCCATTAGGCATAAATAATTTGGCCACTTGGGTATGTGCCTCCCAAATTACTTATTCTTTTTGTGTCTCAAATTACCTATTCTTTCTGATGTTGCCTGTAGTTGATTAGCGAGCCGTGCGTGACTAGCCATTGGCTTTTTCCAGGTTTTCATCCTCTCTTCGTTTTTCATAAGGTGAAGAAGTGTTCACATCGGGCGCTGGAGTTGTTGTTTTGCTTTTGTTTGTGCACACGAACACGGGGCGAGCCACTTTGATTCCTGGCACGGATCATAATTTATGCAGTTATTCCCAACTTTAGCATTTTTCGGTGTTCGTTCCGTTCGGGCTTTTCTTCTCACACCTTGTAAAGCTTTTGCTCGGGGATGTAATTTAATATTAAATAATGTCGCAGTGCTTTGTTTTCATCAGGAACACACATATAGCCTGAACGTATAAAGTACAAATCTTCACATTCATGAAAGATTTATTTTGTTAATATCCATAAACATCTCTAAGACAAAGGGAGACTTGTTACTGTCTTCTGATTGATGCTGCTGATCTCACAGTTCAGGTTTATTCCTCTCTTGAGCTCATTACAAGTTGTTTTCTGTACGTGAACTAAAGGACCTGTAAATGTAGAGCAGGATGGGTTTTCTCATACATGCAAATCATCATGTAAATCCCCGATGACATAATCAATTTTTAATTTCAAACAGCCCTATTTCTGAAATTCATAGGAATTTCCTTTTCTTCCACGCACACAAATGACTTGAAGTTTAATGAGTTTCATTTTCAAGACTCTGTCCTTTTCTGCAGGCACTTTTGTGCAGATTCCATGTTGTGTTAGAGCAATAGAAGATATGAGTTTTGTTCTTTTTTGATTTTTTTTTTTGTATCACTTGATTTCACAATGTGCAAATAGCTTAGAGTGACCTGCAGGCATGGCAGGGGGTTGTGAAGGCTGGAAGATGCTTGTCCCGGCTGCACGTCAGCAGTGCGCATGGTTGTTATTCAGACATGTTAGCGTAAGATGTCTCCTCTTTACTACTGTGGAAAGTTACCCTCACACCCTCTGCAGAGATTTACAAAGATGGTTATCTTCACGGGAATATATCGCTGCTAAAAAGTGTCTTTTATAAAAGCAAGTCATCTTTAAAAACGTAATCTTCATGCAGTTTACTGTTTATTCATTCATCGGATCAAACAGATTTCCTTATTAGCAAGAAGATATCACATGGAAATCACATGGAAATGATGTTTAGTAAGTGTATTTTGGTTTGTTTGTCGAGTTGTTTGAAGAGGTTGAGATGTACCAACACTAAAATGTCGCTCTGGTTTCTTTGCCTTGAAACGTATTTGCTTCCCTTTTCATTCATTGATGACATTTACGATGACTCTCTCTCTCTCCACACTCGTCAGAGCAGGTGTCCAGAACAGCTTTATATTCAGATTTATATACATTTTAAACTTTATTTACGACATCCAATGTTCCTCTTATGGTCACCAGAGTAGATTTCAGAATAGGAATCTAGTGGAAGCCTTCTATGCAGATTCAATTAATTCCCCCCTAAAAGATGCAGCGAGACTTTCACCAGTCAAACTCCCAGAAGGAGGTGTGATGGTGACCAGACCCCCTCCCGTCCTCTCTCTCGCCCCCCCGCCGAGCGAGCCCGCATGCCGTCCCCAGGTTGCGACAGCCCTAATTAAAATGTCCTTCCTCATTATCATCGATTGCCCCGCGCATTTTGGAAAACAACTGCAGTGCTGAGCTCTGGCAGCGGCGGCGACGGCGGCCAAATATAGACATGTGACACTGGTCTTTAGCCCCGTCAGATGGTCCCGGTCCGACATGAGAGCGAGAAAAGTGGGGCAGCAGCCGAGTCTCCCCAGTGGACGCTGGGCCACAGCTCTCTCACACACACACACACACACACACACACACACACACACACACACACAGACCGCAGATGGCCGGTGCCCCATTCCAGGGTTCATCAGCCACGAGAAGAAAAACAAACTTCCAGTCATTAATGGTATGATTTATTCATTAACAAGTGTGTGTTGTGAAGAAAGTTTCTCATTTATACAATCTGTGACGATATTTCTTAGAGCTTTACTGGATGCAGAATACAGTAATGAATCCAATAAAACGCCTTCAATTATTAATAACGTTGAAACGCTCTCCATCTAAATGAGAATATTTCTGCTTCTGCTCGGTTTTAATTCTCAGATTCATAGCAAGAAGCAATTGTGCTGGTTGGATGAAGACATTTGTACATTTGAAAGTATAATAAGTCGGCATTGTGTTTTACAGATGCATTGAGAGAATGTATGGTGTGATCTCAAAACAGTAAAGTTTGTAGCTGTTGAACCAAAAGAACAAGCTGAAAGTAGCGAAAATGATCCAAAAAAGCTGCAGCGTCAGATGATTAATCTAAGTTAAAGAGTAATTTGAGCCATTGTTCATAACACGAGTGCAGCTTTAATGCTCGTTGAGTTCCAGTGGCCTGTAATTGACCTAAGTCACACTTCTAATGTATCTAAAGACAGGAAGAAGGCTCAGTACTGCAACATGTTGCCATCAATCATTCATCAGCCAATGTGGGCACTGAAACATGTCAGCCAATCAATGATTCATGGGAACATATTGCCTCCCATGAACCTTTTATTTTTTTTCTTCCTAACTTTAGATCTTATTTCTAGGACCCTGTCTGTCCTATAGGCAGGAGATATCTGACTTACTGCCACTTTAAAAACCAGTGTGCATTGTTGTAACCGAAGCTTCGGGCTTTTACCCGCTTGACGGACAGATGGACGGACGAATGGACAGACTGAGTCGGGCAGACAGACACGCGGGCATGTCAGAGGAGGCTCGTTGCCGGCTGGCGAGGCAGGACGGAGGGAGCATCTGCCGGCGGGTTTGAGGAGCAGCCATGGCTTCTGTGAATTGGGATCTCCCCCGACGCCAGTGGCGAGCCAAGAAGGGCCGCGGCGGTGCCAACGGGTCAGGGGAATCACTAATGGTTCAAAATATCATCACCTAAAAGGGTCGGAAACATCTGAACCTTCTAACACCTGCATGGACATTTACCCTGAAACTATCGTTTAGAGATGGCTAATGCTAAGCTAACTCGCCACGTCTTCTTCTTCTGTTTATTCAAAACAAATCATAAGATGCAGATGTAACGGCAAATTGAAAACACGTCATTGTACTTGCTGAATGCTGGCTTACTAAAGGGCCAGGGTTTAGATTTCTCTTCATGTTACTGAATACTTGATCCTCTGCAGGCTTCTGAAGAGGATCAGTAGATCATGTGGTCGTAGGAAGAACTCTCTCTTGAAACTATGAGTGCGGCGTTTTGTAACAACAAGATGGGCGCCTGAAAGCGTTTTGAAATCCAGAAATCTCAGCAGGTGAACTTGAAGCCATCGTTATGGATCAATGACCATCAACCTCCAACCGATGAAATAAAACGTCTTTTACTCCTTTAACTTCAGAGATTTAGAAGAAAAACAGCCTTTAAAGGCAGCACAACAGTCACACGTCCGAATTCCCCTAAACTCGATTGCCAGAGCTCGCCCGAGTGCTTCCCCCCCCCCCCCGCTGGTTATCTACGGAGAGCCACAGAAACCAGAGTGTGTGTGGGGGGGGGGTGGGCTTACCAAACACAGCCGTGGCCCATTTGACCACAGGGGAGTCCTGTCAATGGCCCAGATAGTTCTGGTAATTTCTCAGCGTTTACTCCACTGCTGCTGTATTTTACATATCCAGAGAGGGAATCCAATATGGGGGGACTCCCTTTGTTCTGGTGTGTGTGTGTGTTTGTGTGTGTGTGTGTGCGCTGGATCACCGGGGCTAAGGGGGCCGTGTGCTCCTCCGCGGATACGCCTTGAAGTTCGAGGAAGGCAGAAGGTATATTTGAAATACTGAGTGAGGAGAAGAGAAGTAAACAGGATTAGTGTTATCAGCTGCACTTGCAAGGGGAATGCGCACACACACACACAGACGCACATACTGTATATATTTGAGGATGCAAACACAAACACTCACACGAGGATGAAACATGAATAAGTAAAGCAATAAGGCATTCTGTGCCGCAGTCGGAGAAATATTACTCTTCTCGGACCATGTGGGCAAATAAGTGTTTTTCTTAATCCAAGTAGTCGAGCATGATTGTGAATGGAATGATAATTGACCTTAATGCTCCTCTTGTGTGAAGGCGCTGACAGCGACTCATGGCTCATGGTGCCACGGAGTCGCGGGAGGCGAATATGAGGGAGGCGCCGACGCTTCAATTGCAGCCAAACAAGCGATCGGTTAAAATAAAGATAAAATAGCGAGCTCGCCACTCAAAACGTCAAGAAAATGAGCGTTTCCCCCCCGCAGCGCGCTGAAGAATGAACGTGATTTTCTGAAACTTGTTTCTGCGTGTTTTCTGAATATCAGAGGGGCGGTTATTTAAGAAAATCACACCCCCTCCCCCCCTTCCCTCCATCCATCCTCTCCTCCCCCACGACACAAGCGGGCGGATGGTGCTAATTTCAAAAACATCATCTCCTCCACGCCGGGTTCAGGAAGTTGATTTATAGACGGTGCTCGCAGGAGTTAATTGCGGTGCGCGACACCAATCAGTCTTTGGGGAGATTTCTAAGGCAAGCGGGGATTAAATCGACACCCAGCACAAACAAACAAACAAACATATTCATATCTCCCGTATTTATTTATCAATGTTTTAGATTGCGGTCTGCCTCCAAGATTGCCCCCTTTTTCTGCCGAAGATTCAATAAGTTGACAGAAACATTGTCAGCGCCGAGGTGTCGCTTTATATCGCTGCTGCCAACAAATCTGTCTTTGGGAAAATGGAAATGTATGTGTTAAGCACGCCCAAGTGATGGAGCCCCCCCCCCCCCCCCACTCCGCCCAGCACCCCTCCCTTGTTGCATCCACGAGAGTTGCTCCTCCACAAAATGATCATCGTTGTGTTCGGAAGCATTCATCTTGATTATAGAGACAGAAATGCTTTGATAATGATCTGCGGGAGACGGTCGTCAGAAGTTTGTCAAAAAGCACTAAATGTCAAATCCCCGGCGGTGGTATCTAACTATCTGGTGGTGTGACACAGCCTGTCTCACACACACACACACACACACACACACACACACACACCCGGACTTGGCCAATGAGACGTATGCCTCTCATTGCCTCCCATGCCTCCTCACTGTATTGCACTGAGAGAGAGAGAGAGATGGAGTGGAGAGCACGCAGCTGCAGACCAACAACAGCAGCGGTGTGTGTGTGTGTGTGTGTGTGTGTGAGGTCGTCTGGCAGAACACGTGTGTTCAGGGACACAAAAACACTGTGGGAAAATGGAAACGGGATTCGGCGCATTTGTTGCAAAGCTGTCAGCTGTTTGTGTGCTAAGTGGTTCCGTTTGTTAAATATCTTTCTGTCAAAGAAATGTTTAAAGTGGCTTCAAAACAATAAATCATTCTGAGTGATTCAGTCGACATGGAGGATATAGTGAAGTGGAACACAGACAGTCTTTAAGTAGGTATAGCGCTGCAACAATGTTCAACCGGTCATGAAACACCAGCAGTTCTCATTGAACCAGTGGTTCCCAACCTGGGGGTCTGGACCCATCCAGTGGGTCACAAGAGGAACCTGAGAGGTCATGAATGAGAGATGAGAGTAATGGGAGAATTCTGCTCCGTGATAACTAACATTTATAATATATTACTCCCAGCAAAGTGGAATCTTCTACTTACACTTATTGAATGGGTTATTGACGTTGCAGAGCTGTGCGCCGTTGTCTGTTCTGAATGTTGTCGTATCTAACGCATTGCATTGTGGGATATGTATGCCTGTGTAGTGTCCAGCGCAGTAAAAAGCATGTTAGTGTGGAATATTGGTTTGACTGGATGTTTGTCCGTCATCTCATTGGTTGACCCTTTAGAATCAATTACTGAATTTAATTATTTAAATATAAATTCAAGTTGATCCTTGGCCATGAATGAAGTACTTTGACTCTAACCTTTCTGTTGCTTATTTAGATCACATGATGACAACTGAGCCATCTCTATGATGAAGACTGTGAGATATGACTGAAAGCTTCAGACAAAGCTAGTAAGTGGACTTATTAAGTTTCTTTTTTTGTCAAATGCAAAAATCACATTTATATTTACAAATTTAAACAATTTCTCATCCTGTAATGTGTCAAAAAATGCACTCTCGGGTAAAATACAATCCATAAAACATTTCCTAATTGAAGTCAAATCCCTCCCGTCACTGCGACACATTCATCCTGCTCCAAAAATCCTGTTTCAGGGTCAAACGAGTGACCGTTGTAAACTGACTTTCATTCAAATTATTGTGAGGGTTATCACCTAATTGAAAACTAAAAATAGATATTTTAATTTAGTTTATGACTCAATGTTTTTTTTTGGGGGGGGGGCTCTTGATTGAGTCCAAAGATGAGGAACATTTAAAACGTAACATTTGTTCATGGAGGCTGACCTGAGAGGAGGCGGTTACAGGTTTATATATGTATACATACAGAGCTCATTCTGTGGTGAAATACAACTCACTGTGTCAGGCACACACACGCACACACACGCACACGCCCTAACAGCTTTATAATTTAAATGTTAATGACATCACAGGTCTCACTTCTGCAGCTTTAGGAAGAGACGTTTGCATGCCGACTGGCAGGTACCAAACGCTAAACGAGTGGAACTCCTCTTTAAAATGCTAATGAGGGCCTGCTGAACTGTGTGCGTGTGTGTGTGTGTGTGTGTGTGCACGCTTCACAGCCCGTATGCATGAGTGCTTGTGTGTGTATTTGCAGCTTGTAAATGAACTGCCAGCTTTCAATACGATTACGCTATGTGACCTTTTACAGGAACTGACACAATATACAGGATTTACTTCATTATTGAGCAACTTTGTGCAACTCAGGCTTTTATTTTTAAACGAGTGAGATCACAATAAAGCTGGGAGAGGAGGTTTGACTGTCACATTCGTCTCACATGTTTATTATTAAAAATCAGCATAGGTTTTATTCTGCCAAAACGGTCTTTTTGATAATAAATCCTTTTGTTTTCCGTCGGTTTCTCACAAATCTTTAATACGTCAGCCGATGTTCCCGCCGCCCGCCCACCCCCCTCGTGTTGGTTTTGTCTCTGCATATGGCCGAAGTGGCCGCCGCCCACCGCTGACAGCCTCCCCGGCTTCCCAGAGAGCAGGCAAACATCTTGAGCGGGTACAAACGTGGAGCGACCCTCCCTTTGGCTGACGTCCAAACTCCGTCTCGCGTCTTCTGGGAGAACAAGAGGAGAAATGGAACAACTGGTTTTAATGAAACAATTACAAGACACTAATTATTATGTTAATGTTTTGCTACTATCATCAGCCACCGCTAACAGCCTCCTGCACCTAGAGGTTCAGAGCCTGCCGTGTGTGCGCTCCTGTGTGTCTTTTCTTTTCAGCTAGGTGGGAAGATGGACGTTTTTCAATAGGCAGCCGTGTGCTCGGCAGGAATGTGTTGAAATGTAAAAAGGGCCACAAAGCGCCGGCTGTTGTCATTGAATGTCAGGTACATTAATTCCCATAATGCTCAGCGCAAATAAATTAGCAGCAGGGTTGCCAGTGATTCAAAGCCATCAGTTTTAGGTGTGTGTGGGGGGGGGGGGGCTCAGGAGACATGCCTGGAGGCGAGAACACACACAACACACACACACGCAAATAAACACATGCATCGCTGTGCCTCCACACACACACGTGAAGCAGCAGTGTGCTGTGGAGGCCATTGTTAATGGAGCAGCAGTTTTACATGTGTTGTGCATTAAAGGATAATTCCACCTTCCTGCAGCGTGTGGACGCTCCAGGTACGACGACGTTCTGTAAACGCAACAAAAACGCTACCGAGCTTCAGAAGGAACCTCACGAGTTGTGTTCATCTCAACGCTCGATGATTCGGGAACCAGGAAAAGGAGCTGCAGGAGATTCTGAAACTAGATTCAGTAAGAACCTCTCTACATCAAGTGAAGGATTTTTCAGCCGTATGGTTGCAAATGTGCAGAGCTGTCAAGCTAAACATCCTCTGGTTGCAGCTTCTCTGTTTCCTGTTTTCTCACATTTAAAACGCATCGATGGATAAACATCATCATTCTGTGCTTCTTGCATACTTCGTGCATTGAAAACAAGACTTTAAGAACTCAGATTGATCAGATTTCATTAACAGAGCTCAGCAGGAACGTTGCATGTTTCTGGAGAGATCTAAAATAATAACTGGTGCAGTTTGTCAGTTGGCTAATATTTGTAAGATATTGTAAGAAATGAAATCATGAAAAAGTGAAGTTAACATTTTCTGTATTTAGGTGAAAAGTCGCTGAGATGAAAACTGTTCGCAGTCGGTAAAACCAGGACTTTGTTTGTGGAACCACATGACGCTTTTTCAGTTGTTTTGCAGAACAAACACGCGTCTGTTCACCTCCATCGTTGGTGTTGTGGTGGCGGCAGATCAAACAACAATACTCTGCATGGCTTGCACCAATAGAAGGCATTGGAATGCTATTTCTCAGTTTTGGTGAATTGACCCTTTAGTCACCTCCTTGGCTTACGCTTGACTTTGAAGACGTTGAGTTTTTCGCCGTGGGCTGTTTGTTGGGGCGGCGGTCTCGGCCAGGTTTGTGAGTCTCAGTGGGACTACCTGGCTGAATGACGGGTCGATGAAAGGAGGAACAAAGTCCCAGACTGTCTGCCACAAGTCAGTGAAAGAGGTGATTCATGAACAGTGGGCACTAGGTCTTGGCTCTGACTCTTTGATTGAAACCTGTTTAGCAACAACTGCTAATTTCATTACATGGTGTCAGCGCACACTGAGCGGCTCCTCGAGGGCCCGCTTTGAACTCTCGGGTCCCAAACAATGACACGGGGCAGTCGGGGGGCCTGATGGGAGCGTGACGGGTCGGCGGTGGGAGGAAAAACAAAAACCTCCCCCTTCAAAAAAAAAAAAAAAGGGGGACGGCGTTTTTTCATAATGCTGAAGTCTGTCAAATATTTTGATATGTCCCACACACCATGGCGAGGCTCCTCCTGGGCTTTCTGCCTTTCAGCGGGGAAACAATTGACTTTCTTCACGATCAAGTCGTTCGCCTCCCCGCCTCCAGGCAAAAGCTTTCATGAGGAGCCATGGCTCGCCGTTGCAGCTGTTCCGCTGGGGTTCTTCCCATGGACACCGGGGATAAGATGTCTTTGAGGAAGCCACTTCAGTTGTGCGGCCTCGCAGGTTTCTCTTCTTTTCTTTTCTCGCTCGACCAAAACTTGGCTCACAAGAAACTTTTTGGTTGTTTTCTCTTTGTCGGACCGGGTTTGATCTTTTTGGTCTTTGTTAGTGATGATGATTAACCGGCGCAATCATTGCTAGTTCGGTCGGCTGGTCGTCTTTGTCCGCTCTAGTTCTAGATACGCTGACAGTGTGCAAAGATATTTAATTTGCGGTGGCATTTTTTAGAAATCCAAACGTTATAACAGTATTTAATATTTATTACATGAGTTCATAAGCCCTCTACATCATCAATAAGATCAATAACTACCTGAAACCTCTCTAATACCCACATGTTGTTACCCTCTAGTGGATTTATCAGTACAATGCAGGAAGTGTAGACGTTGCTTATTTAACAAATTCAAGATGGCTACCACTGTTACGATTCACGTCACATGTTAGTTAAGTATGAGAGGATTCAAACCTGTATTTTTACTTACATCTTAAGATGGATTGCTGAATTTAAGCAGTATATTATTACCAAACACTGTGCGCTTTAGTCACAATATGTTGAAAATGTAAATTGTTGTTTTTAATGATAATAATTAAGACATTTAAAGAAGAAAACGGGGGTGTTTATATGTAGTTTATATTTAAAGCCTTGTCTGTAATTTTTGTCGAACAGTAGTCAGTTTGTATTGCTGTAGATACGTATAATATTCATTTAATTTAAGTACAGCATATGCATGAGAATAATATAATATTTTAAATAGAATTTGAAAATTATGAATAAATAAATGAGTCCTGAAATTCACATTTTTGCTTCTGACAAAACTGCAGATAAGATAAATAAATTGCCTTTAAAACGCCAAATGTATCCGTATTTGATCCAAACAAAAAATCAAACATGCAAATTCGAATAGCATATTATAATAATATACAGTATAATAAGAGTTCTTTCACGCGTCAGGCTTCACAGGGTTGAAACGGGACTGCTGCTCTAGTTTTCAGTAAAAACTAAATGACTTGGTGACACATTTTTTGCAGCGTGTCCAACTTTTTACAGCGAGTGAACATCCTCTCTAACGGGGAAAGAGCAGCAGACTTCCAGAACATGCACCATGAAGGTAACTTTGTAAAGTTCACTGCGGATAGAGAAGCCGTATGAATATTCATGAAGAATTACCCGAGCTCGCTGTGCCTGATAGCGGGCCCTTCTCCTGCCGCGGTATTAGGCCTGTAAAAGAGATGAAAGGCTTGTGAACCATCCCCACTTCTTGGCCTTATACTGGGACACAATGGCCAACCAGCCGCTCAATTAGTCTGCCATCTTAGACTGACTGTTTGACAGGTCTAGCTAATTGTTAATCCCGCCATAACTGTTGCTCAGAGTAATTAATCATGTAACAAAAGGGCTCTCAGTGAGGCAACCCCACCAGTGCGGATGTGTGTCAACCCAGCGAGCGAGAGCTGAGACGAGGGGGGAAAAGCTGCAGTAAAGGTTGTCCAATTTACAGCGGAGGTTGATCAACAAATATTTAATCTTCATTTGCGGCACCTTTTGCGGTGGACGAGCGTAAACAAGTGCGTGCGTGAGATCTCCTGGCGTATGTGAATGCGTCTCTGTGTGAGCGGGTTCCAGGGGTCAAGCGCCATTCATCATGAGACGGAGTGTCATTTTCTCCACTTCATACGCAGGCAGCTGCTGAAGGGGAGGAAGAGAAAAGGAGGTATTCTTTGAGGGGGAGAAAGAAAAGGCAGAGCCAAAGCACAATACCGGCTTCAGAGAGGAGACGGAGGGTGAATGAGGAACACAAGGTGCCACTGTGTCAGAATTCAAATGTGAGCACGACCGGTGATGTCATTCACCTCCCCAACCCCACCTCGAGTCACAAGACGAGCCGCATTCCTGGGAACAGGAAATGGACACAAAGAGCCACCGTGTTTTGCAAAACACTGACTCATTTCGCTGTGACCCGTACGTTATTTTTTCCTTTTTTTCCTCGGTGTGTCCAAATGATGATTAATATCTGTTTTCTATCTCTGTGCTGAATGGTCGCAGCGGCAAACAAGAGCACCTCTTGTTCGGATGAAAAAGGAATTCAGGGCTCCCGGGCTATGGGATCTCATAAAGGCCAAATTGGATAATTTGAGGGAAAATGGACAGAGGTCATAACTCATTTCCATCTTTCTTTTTTTTTAGATTTAAAGATAGTCACGCAAGACTGTTGGTGTTTATGGGAGACTCAAAGACCTTTCAGGGCTGCCAGGGATTTGTTTTTGCTTGATGCTACTTCACAATGGCGGATCAAACTGCTGGAACAAAAGAGGAATAAGAAGTCAGGGCTGATGGCTCACCTCATCAACCGTCATAATCCTCATTGTACCAAACATTTCCCTCCACGAGTAACAATCGGAGCTTTGTTACCGCCACGCCAATAAATGGAGAAAAACAGGATTCGAGCAACAAAACAAATCCTCCGGGGAGCCACTGGCTGTCCCGCCGGTCGACCCACCTCCACCACCACCGAGCAGGACCAAAGCACAATACCACACAAAACCTGCAGACAATAAACAGAAACAGTAGGAATCCTTCCCTAATTTGACTTGCTCCACAGGTGGTCACCAGCTGCTTGCGAACAGGTTACTGGGGGCCCCGACGGAGGAGAGGGGATTTTCATTTTAAGCGGAACAATAGGCAACCGCTCAGGTCCCAAAACCAGGAGGTTGTTTCTTTCTCTTTTTTTTTATTTGGCAGTGCCTGGAGGTAAGTCGCAGCTCCACGGCAGCAGACAGTGAGGTCTTTTGTCTCTACGTCTGTGCACCAAGATGGGGGCTATCAGAAATTCCCCCTGTCTTAGTTCACATGATTCAATGAGAGCCCTGTGTGTCAGTCTGATGGCTGTTCTTTTCTTGTCTATTCATGTCGTACACCGAAGGGGGAAAGACCCGGCTCCGCTTAGGGCTGGAGGCCTGCTTTTACTCAGCCAATGAGAATACAAACTGCGGAATTCATTTAACTCATAATTACATGGCTTCTCATACTGAATGGTGCTTCAGTCAAGCCAGCGTGTTGGAAGTGGCCGATGGTCATCCTCTTAAAACCCTTGAAATCCCATGAATGTGCCACCATACCTTAGCAAATCTCCATTTCTAGATTAATCGCATTACCGCTGCAGCAACTATCACGGATCCAGATGAACACATGAAAACAGTCTTTTGTCTTTAATGTGGAGACGGGCACATGGTCAGATTCAGGAGACTTGTCTTTGCAGAAATGGAAGATGAATCTGAGCAGAAGATGTCTGCGGGCAGAGGGGCTTTTCCAATTATCCCCGATGAGATGTTGTACATGGAAACTCTGTGCTCCTGAGGCAGAAACGGACACCTGACCACCTGATAAAAGAACGTCTGTTGGCATAAATAATCATTGGAATGTGAGATGTAACATCTCTCTCAGGAAAAATGGGAACGTCTCCATAAATATGGAGAGAATAAATGCTGAAAAGACGTAAAAAATGTATCCGAGTCCAGATTCCTCGACCCAGAGATTTTTAGAGCTGGTTTTGTCTGAATCCACAGTAAAAACTGGACTCCAGGACATTAAACTCTACTGGCGACCACTGGGATTGCAACACCATCTCTGGCACGTGGACTACAGTGAACAACAATTTGTTTTATGCAAATGGAGGATGATATTGTCCAAAATTGCAGGGAGAATTGTTGAAATTGTCATTGAAATAGCCTTGGAAAGAAACAGCTTTTCTTGGCAATAGTAGAAACGGTGGTTGCTGGCACACATTGGCCTCCACTAATGTCCATTCTGTTTGGTTTAGAACAGAGTTTCTGTCAAATCCAACCAGACGGCTTCCAAAAGTGAATTAAACCAAAAGTGAAGAAAAAGAAGAAAGACTTAATCTTTCTCCGAGTCACTTCATTTATCTGTAGCAGCCCCACAAGAACAAATATATTTACTTTTTGGCACCTTGGACATTGGAGGCCACTATGACCTTAAAATGTTTTTTCATTTTGAATTATGTTTTTTATGGAAATTCTAAACCAAGTTTTCAAAATGGTGCGAGACTTGTTTTTCAGATCAATGTAAAAATGAATATTTTAGAAATATTCTTTCTATTTCTCACCATTGGAAAAGTAAAAAAGTTTATATTTCTATCGATGCTGCGAGTTGGAAACCTCTTAAAGTCTAAAATATTTGATATCTTGAGAACTTCAAAGACGATAGTAAAACTAAATGTAAAAGAATTCTAAATATTCTTGTTGCCTGTAAACACTTAAGTTCTACCACTTTTTAATTGATGTATCTTTGATAGTTTTCATCCTTCCTTCACAGTTCATTCAGGGCTGCGCTTGATGAGCTGTGGCGGCGTCGTGCTGTCCCTCGGGGTCACCTTTAAACCGCGGTCGGGGCGCTCGGCTTCTCCTCTCAGAGCCTAAAATAAAACTTTCATCTCCCTAGCCATCGCATCCTGAACTTGCCCCCACGTCCCTTCATTTAAATTCACACAGCTGATGTTTGTTGTGAACAGGCGCTGTCAGAGAGGATAAAGAAAGGTTACCTGGTGGCTGAGCGCGAGACGCTTTACACCAGCAGATTTATCCACACTGATGTTTTGATGTCACCACCGGCTCCTCCAGGCGCTTTGCTGTTGTAAGGAACCAAACCCCAATCAAATCTTTGAAGTAGTCATGTATGCATAAGCGCCGTCTACCTTAATGCTAAATAATTAGCAAAGCGAGCGCGTGGCTCACTGGGATCGTTACCTCAGGGCTAAACTTGCTTTTCCTGCTTTGATCATTACGTTAATTAAATCTGGCTCCCTTGACAGGTCGGGGGCTAAAAAACAGGTAGGTGTCATAGGCACCTCGGCGGAGACGGAAGCACCTGGTGTGTGTGAGCGCTCCAGCTGTCAGCAGCGATGCCTTAAGAGTCAGGCGGCGGTGGCGTTAATTCGAACCGATGTCCCAAAAGGGGAGGGGAGGGGAGGGGAACGACTCAATTGTAAGACACCCCGATTCTCCGGGTCTGGAGGCGGGCGAGGCTGCAGCTTCACGGCAGCTTTGGCCAGAGGAGGAAAGAAGTCATGTTGTCAGACCTCAGTGTCAGCTCGCGTCATAACCAGCGCCTCAGGGACAAATTAGAAGTGTGTTTCGAGAGATGTGTCAAAAGTGTTCTCGGTCCACATCACAGCAGAGAAAATCGTGCAAAGAGGGACCTAAACCAAAGTCAAATGCCAAGGGCAGCCCGAGCAGGGACTCACCTATGATTTATTTAAATCAAGATGGCTCCGAACTATGAATAATTACACAAGTGTGCATTCATGTGCAGTCTTCTAATGTCATTATTCATGTATGGCTTGTACAGGATGTCAACAGAAGACTGTAAACACCTCATGGAAAAATAACGCACACTAATCACAGTTAGTGTCGAAAGGTCACAGTGTGTGAAGGGGCTCGATGAAGTCATGGGTCCTTCAACCATTTTCTGCATTAACATACATTTTTGTTGCATACCTCAAGGCACATTTATTAATACATTCGTAATTATTTCTAAGACGCCACAGCCAGCTTCCTTCAACAAAAGGGCCAGAACCCAACGAATCCCAACCACTGATGAGGCTTTGGTTGGCGTTGCAAAAGAATTGAAGGCAACCGAGATGAATGTATCTGCATATCTGCACTTCTATCTATTCTGGTCTAATAGAAGGGACATGAGACGACTGAAGGATCCTCTGTACTCCAGCTGCAGGTGCATCGGTCCAAAAATCACTCCCATTGTTAATATTTCAAGTCTTTCAAAGTAAAAGTCTTTCCTTAATGCTCATGCTCTGGCTGGAAGAAAGTCTCTCCTCCACAGAAGCTGACACAGGCTGCAGGGCAGAAGAATCTCCCCGTCCGTGATGAGAATAAGGCAAATGACATTAATTTCATATGAAATAATCTAGATTGTGTTTGTTGGATCAGCTCGAATTTAAAAATCGACTTTCTGCCTGAGCCCAGCGGCCTTTCCTCCACATCCTCATCCAGCGCCCCACACCACAGAGCGTTCAGTAGTAATTAGCGTCTTCAATATGTTTAACCATCCCACATACCTGTTTAATCAAACCGTTTTCTGGGCATGTATTCAACCTTCAAAGGCAGCGTTTGAAAAGGACTCGGAAAACACAAAAGCGAGTCGTCTGTGAAGCTCCTTTTGATCTAGATCATTAACGTTTGGAATCAGAAGTTGACATAAGGCCCGGTTTTGTTGCCGCACTCCTGGATCCGTTTCTGTGCGGTGGAAGTTGAAGATGTTTGGAAAATTGCTCCGATTATAGTGTTCATGTGCCATTTGATACCGGTTCCAAGAACAAGGGGAGCTGCAGCCAAACCAGACTACACCAATAAGAGCTGGCGGAACTGGCCGTCCTTTCATAGACCACATGGTCTCTTTACCGAGTGGACACGTTTTATTATCATGGTAATCGACTTTGTAATTTCGGTGTGAACAGCCCCACCCTGCTCCGTTTACAATGGAGAGATCTCAACACCAATTACAGCCAAGTGTATCAAGGAACAACAGTTTACTAGAAAGGACAAATGAACTGGACCCTGGCTATTTCAAAGGCTACAACTTTGTCACTGTCCATCAACAACGTCTTATGTCAGTCCATTTATCAATAGTTGTTGTTTACCGTCCTGAACGACTCATTACAGCTCCGATAAAACCTTCACGATACTTGTACAACTTGTAAACATGCCTGCCATCAACATACATTAGCTCAAGGCTTGGCTCTTTACATCAAGGATGGATTCCATCACGGAAAAGTTGTCGCATCAAAGGATGCGTTCAAAGCAAGCCGATGGCCGTTCATCGCTCTCCAACAGGAACATCAAACGACAACACAATACGTTCTTGGACTTCACAAAGACGGACGGGCCTCCCACACTGAAGCTCGCTCCATCTCCAAAACTTTTCAACGCGAGCCCGTCCTTGTCCAACCTTCTTTGAGACCGATCCTCTTTGCAGCGGACGCATTGAAAACCAGAATAAGCGCTCATCGCCATCAACTGACTCTCCGGGTCTATTTCTGTCCTACTCCTCGAGCCTTGAAGCGGCGGCGCCTGCGCCCACGGGCAGCGTTTCTGAAAAATCACAAGAAATTCATTTCCTCCCTGGATGGAAAATAACAAAGGCATTCCTCATGACAGGCTCCTCTTCCTGTCATCTGCAGACCACAAGTCAACTCATCTATTAATAGAAACCCCCTCCTCTTTGCTTCTTTATCGAAACCAGGCTGCAGAACTCTCATCAGGTGATTTGATTAACAATTTACAGACGGGCAGGAAGTCTGTGAGGAGTTTAGGCAAAGGTACAAACAGAGAGATACTCTACACTGTGGGTTTTTGGGGAGAATACAGCGTTAAATATTCATTTATTACTTTCTCCGTAGTAGATTTCTGACCTAGTTCACAGTAATTAGGTTACACTGTTCAGCCACTTTAGTAAACAAGGGTGTTTTCCTGGTGAGATAACTTCGCGCTCGGTATCTCGGTGCAGAGACTCGGCAGGGATTATCTTCCATCTGAAGTGAGATACCTATCTGTTCTGTTGATGTTTCTGCTTTAACAGCGTCTCTCCGTCCCACCGGAAGAAGCACAGAGCGGCTTCTAGTCTCTTCATTGTCACTCGGTACAGTACAGACTCGTGGCTTTGTGCGCTGTGTTGGAATTACATCATCACAAAAACCCAAATGACATAGATTGTGTTGTTTTATTGGGACAGGTTCTGAGATATTGAAGACGTATCTGGACAATAAATAATAGCATTTATAGTTTGGGTGAACGACCCTTTTAACCAATCAAATCAAAGCAAATGATGCTCTGATTGGCTGCATCGTGTCAAAAGCATGTTAGCAAGCCAAACAAGCTTAGCAGAGTGTGTGCACGTTTCAAACTCCTGCACTGAAATAATAAATTACAATCTGTCTGTTCCATTGAAGTCGATACGAGTTCTTTCTCAGTTCAGTTTGAAAGTAAATCCTGCACATTGTTTGCATGTAGGTGTCTCATCACCTTCAAATGTCAACACACGTGAACATGACAGAGTCTGTGCTGCGAGACGCTACAGAACATCCGTCAGCCATCAGCAAACTGACGGTCGTTCGGTCCGTCACAACAGTCGATCGTACATTAATATCTCGGGGCATCGGCAGCTTTTCCAGAAGCAGAACTAACAAGTTAAGCCCAAACATTGGGTTTGCATGGCAGTGAAGGGAGGGGGAGGGGGGGGGGGGGCATGCATACATCAAACAGAGACGGTCGGTCAATATTGGGGTATGGAGAATCAACACGCTCTTTAAAAGGAGAAGCTTATGCTCAAACATCACAGTGCCAGTTGCCGGGCCTGATCATTTCCTGAGGCCCGGATCGCCATTTCTCATTTGTTGCATTAGCAGGAAAGACGGCGTACAAATAAAATTTCCCAGAGCAAGAGAGGTATCTTTGCATACGAAACAAGGCTGTGTGTAATTTTCAACGGGGCGAGAGGGCAAATGGGGAGGGGGGGGAATATGCGCTTCCACCAGCACTGCGGATGCAGTCGGCAAAACACATTTAGGAGATTAGCATTTCTCAAATAGTGCGTTTTAAGAGCCAAGCTGTGTGAGGGTTAGAGGTTGGAGTTAGACATGAAGAAGGTGGAATTTGGCACATAATTCGATTATTTGGTTGGTTTTCATTTACCTCTCTGGGTGTGAGTTCACCTGGAGGCACTTTTCTTTCCTCGCTTTCACAGAAAAGCTTCAATTTGATCCTTTTTGCCTCTTTAACTCACCTGAACTGAAAGTTTTCATGGACATTTATGTATGAAGTGAGTCTCATTAGGTGTAAATGTGGCAGCATGCACAGCTGCTTGTGCCATTCGGTTTTAAGAAGAAGTAATTTCTCCCCCAAAACAGACTCTCCTTTTGCTCACACTTCATTTTTAGAAGCCCAATTGAGCTTTATTGGCCATTCTCCGAAGCGCAAACACACGCAAACAGCCATTCCTCTTCAAAATATTAGAGTCTGCACTGATTGCCACCACCTGCGTTATCACACAGGCTACTAAACAGATGCAGGAGAACGACTCCGCTGTAGAAAGCACAGCTGAGACGTGGCGCCAAATCTGGCAAAGTGCAACCTGTTAGATCAGAAGCACAGAGAAGAAATCAGCTCCGTCTCCCAGAGAAAGACGTGGAAAAATATCCAGGCCCCGCCCACAATGGACGACGACGACAGAGGAGACCTTCAACCACTGCATGTGGTCCGGCCACAAAGTAGTTCACTGCTGGTCAAATATAGTGCAGTAGCTGCAGACCGGGACAAAACAGGGTTCATAATATCTCATAGATGCTTTCATCATGAACACAAAATCCCACATTTCAAATCAAGTTGACACAAACGCACGGCTTGCTGCTTGTGCTTAAACAGCATTTCAATGGCTATGTTTTAATATGTCGGCCCCTCCCTGCAGCCCACTTCCACTATCTCATTCATTGCCATTCTCCTCCTGTCCACCAGATGCCCTCTGAGGCCAAATCCCCAATGTCCCCCCTGAGGCTTTAATCCCTGAACCCTCGGAGACTTGGTCCAGACGTCACGTTTGTACTGGCCAAGTCAGAAGATATGGTTGATGAATAAACCAGGGCTGTAAGATCTAATCAACGCTTGCATTCCTCTGATTTCATGTGTTTGTGTACCATCTTAATCCTTAATGTTTCTGTCTAAATTTAATTTAGATGTTTACGGGCGTCACAGTGAAAGAAGCAACCTTGACCAATCATTCCTTTTTTTCCTCCAAATGAATTCTTACTGATCTCAGTCATGAGCTCGTTGTGCCTTTCATCTTTTTCATATGTTTTAATTTATAGCTGACAAGAGATTTTAAAAAAAATCATCTTTGACCAGGAAACACAAATCCTTTTCTTTCACGTCTTTTACGAGACTCGTCGCTTTGCATTCAGGTGTGCAAGAAAATAAAAGAGAGTGAGTGACTTCTGCAGATTGAGGCCGGTTGGAGCTTCGCTGCCCGTTGGAACGGCGACACACTGCCATCGATGAAACACTCTCCCTCCACCGCCAAATTGTGTTTTACAGCATCTGTTCATTATAGATGGCCGACATGATGGATATGGTCATAATATTAATGTAAGACTGACACAGCAGAGACATGAATCATGGCCGACTTTATTTCAAAGCCGGCGTTTCATTGGCCCGCCACTAAAAAGTGATATATAAATGTCAGCGAATGGCAGCCGTAAAGCATTATGAAGTACATTTGATGGTGCATTTTCACCGTTATCAACCCGCTGTTATTTACTAATGTGTCTTCTTCATGTGACAGCCGCTGTGGACGTCCATGTCAGTGTACTGAGAGACTCCACCTTTTGTCTCTTTCAGGTGCTGCTTCAGCAGTGAGAAGATGACAAAGGTAAGAACAAGCAGACAGAAGGATGTTCTCATATGCGGTGTGCGCCGTTGGGTACGGAAGTCCAGGAGGGACTTTAAATTGAAAGCGTTCAATCAAATTGAAATGTAATTTCCCATATGTGTATCGGATGTATGACAACGGGTTGTTATTCATTTCAAACCATGAATTCATTGTTTATTTTTGTTTTCAAAAGCAAGTTACGGATACATTTTGAACGAAGTAAACACTTTATTTTATCTTTCAATAAAGTGGAAAAAACATCATATATATATATATATATATATTTAAAAAGTTACATGATGCTCCTTACGTCTGTCTAAATAAATTAAGAAAAAAAATAAATCTTTTTTTTTTTTTTTTTTTGATTTGGACTTTGGCAGCCACCATGTTTTTTTCGAACATGGAGTGCAGGATGTTCATCTAGTCGAACATCATGCATTTACATTCTAAATGAAATCACAGTTGAATGTAATGATGTGAGTTGGCTCACGTCTCCTCTGGACTTCCATATTCCACAAGCTGTCAGCCAATGATGGAATAGCATCAGCGTCACATCGAGTTTCTACACGACTGAAGACGCTCGTGTTTTAAGTCCTGCAGGATTAAAAGTTAGAAGACACAGATTGTTTGTTTTGGGGCCGTGAGAGTCGGTTTTAACTTTCCATGAACATCGAGCGTCAGAATATCGTGTGTGTTTCTGCTCAGAGATGCTTCGACAGCTTCAGTCCCAATATTTGGCACAAACTTCTCAAAATCATTTGAACTTGAACCCTTTCTCTGCCTGAATGAATGAATCGGTACAGATGAGTGATTCCTGAAATACTGGAACCTGCAGCCAGTCTGATGGTCGCACAAAACAGCATTTAAATGGATCTTTTTTCTTATTTTCCGTCATTTTATAAACTAACCAATAATGGATTCCGCACTAGTACTGTAGTTGCAGCCTCACCATTAAGCCTTCAGAGTTTTCAACAATCTGGAGTTGAGTTCTTTGAGGTTTTAGTGACAGCATGGTGAAAACCGTAGACTCTCCTCCCTCCATATAATGACAGGTCTGTCAAATTCAAGCCATATGGATCTCCCAAAAGTATTTTCCTTTATTGACTCTGGAAACGGAGTATATATGTATTTTATCTGCACATGGAAATAATGCGACAAATCACCTTTGAAGCAAAGATACCACAAAGTGTTCTGTTTTCTATCTAATGAAGACCATGAGAAGTGGATGAAAGCTCTGGGGAAATAAATGGAGTGACAGGACCTTTTGTTTTAGCTTTTGTATTTTTTGGTCAATCAAAAACTGCAAATGAACTTTTAAGATTACAAAACAGACATCAAAAAGACAACAAACACACCATTTTAAAGCAGCGGCTGAAGAAACTTTCTGATTTGATTGGCTGCTTGACTGTGAATTGGCGGAAGGTTCATGTCAGTTAAATGGCATAATTACTGCAACTTAAGTGGTCAAGTGGCCTGTCAGATGTGTGTGTGTGTGTGTGTGTGACAGAACAAATTCCCATCCTGCATCCTGGATTCCCTCCACCGGATAAAAACAATCTTCATCTAATATTTTTCCATGACATGGAGTAATGTAAATTACGGCGGGGTGTTGGTATGTAGTCTGTAATTACACGTCACCCCTCCCTCCCTCCTCTTCCTCTTCATCGCGGAGCGTTAGCGGTTCTTGCGTAGAGGCCTGGACTTTCCTCCTCCAGCTCTGCTCTCCTCTCCGCTCGGCTCGGCTCTGCGGCTGCTTCCAGCTCGTCCTGTTTGGAAGACGACTGCTGCACCCTACAGTTTAAAAGCCTTCTCTCACTGTGTTCGCTCAGCGAGCGCTGCTCCCCCTCTCCTCTCCTCACGCTGAAGACTCACCGTTGTGGATTATTTGTTACACATCCGATACTAAGGAGGCTTTTCTGGCATCGCAGCAACACAGAAACAGTAAACTTACATTTTATTTTCATACAGTAATGAATGAATAAAGAGCTCTACTGTTGTGCTGCAGCTTTAAAGTGCGTCCAACTCTTAAATAATTTCACCGGTCTGGTTTCAGTGTCCTGATGGTCTCAATGAAATATCAAAGGCTCTTCTTCCTTAATGAGGAGAATATTCTGGGGATAGAAACTGTGAATATTTGATCAACTTTAACAAAAATATTTTTTTTGCACTTAAAAATCTCCTTTTGGTATAAATCTAAAATATAGATGTTGTGCTTTTACTCCATTTATTTAAGGTTTAACGTTCTTGTGTCAAATATCCATCAATTCTGTTCTCTAATAAATTTTCTAAATCAAACCAGATATTATGCACAAACATAGGCTGTATTCACAGCCATAAATTCACATTAATCCACACATAGTAATGTCATAATATTTTTCCCAAAATGCGACGACGTAAATAAATACACTCAGATTATTTCATATTCACACATTCACAATAACTTGCATGGAGATACGTTCTAAAGTAGGTCTTCACAGCGATCACATCAGAATTAAAGTCCTTAAAGTATTAAAGTATATTTTCACTGTGTTTTTCATGCTACATAATCATGTATTCTCTTTATTCCGCCCATTTTTAATATGATAACTTTCGTTGGAAACTCTGCTTTGATTCCTTATTTTGGAAATATTTTTTTAAATCGGTCCAAACGTCAATACCATCTCTGGAGTTTTCTGTTGCTTTCAAATGAGAGAAGTTATTTCTTCATCATTCTCTTCATCATATTAAATAACATCATCTGGAGCTTTTGTGTAACGTGATGCAGCTGAAATATTTCTCTTGAATACTGAATTACAGTTTTGTTTTTATACGTCGTAAAATATCGCCACATTCGGTCAAATAATTCCGTTGTATTAATATTTAGTGTTTTGACCCGGCACTAGTTAGAGGCACCTGTGGGTCTGATTTGAGTTCAAGTGATGAATGAATGCTGCTCGCTTCAGGGTCGATAGCTTCTCCATCAGTCCCGTTTTAGGATCGAAGATGCTGACAATCAGTATTTTGCAGCGCTCTTAAGTTATTATTCAAACCATCAAATCCACCATGTGACCTATTTTAGATTGTCCCAATATCAGCTAAGTGACAGATTCATCCGAAGCTAACTGTGAGTCACTCAACAGTCCACAATAACAGGGTTTAAGCATGAACATTCAAAATGCATCTTTGTGCTGACACATCAAATAACAACCAGTCACTGTTTCATCAGAGAAGATATTTCCACATCAGTTTTATTTAAATATTTTATCATTTAAAGTCTCAACTTTTGTGCATGATTCTGCACATCGTATATACAGGAAACACAGTATTCACGGTGCAGAACAATAATATCTGAATCATGCAACATACATATTTATAACATAATTGATCAAGCATACAAACATTCTGTGAGTTTTATTTATTGAAATCTCTGTAATCAATCTATTTAAATCACAGATCAACACATTATAGTTAACGGATCATTATCATATATATATTATTAATGATGTAGTAATGACTGTTATATACACACATAATCACAATACAGTTTATTACGTATAAACTACAGTTTAAAGCCACATACTAAATGGTGACATGTGTACAATAAAAGTCTCTAATTATTCTGTATTATATTTTTAGAAATACCAAATATACCTGAGAAACAGGACGTCAAATATCATCATTTCATCCCAGTGATATTGTTAAAGAAGAACATGACACGTTTAGCTTCTTACCTGAAGTCCAGTTTACAGCAGAAGTGAAACTGGGACCAGAACAGACGGAGAGCGAGCCGGAATGGAACGGTGCCACGAACAGAGACGACAACACGGGCGCATCAAAGCTTCTCATTTATTCTGCCAGCAAACAAAAGTGAAATGACGTCTTCAAAGGAGCAATTGACGGCATGAAATATAACTTTTCTTTAAACAAAAAACAGTCTTTTCAAAAATCTGCAGATTGTTATTATCTTTAAAATCAGTGCAGCCGTCCTCACCTTGTTGTCCTGCAGTATAGAGACCGTTTGCATGTCTGGAGGCCAAAACTAATCAAAAAAGTTCATCTTTCATTGTCACAATACTTATTATTCCGAAATGCATCAGTGTAAATATTTAGCTTTTGTCTTGAATCAGAACTTAAGATATTGTTGTTTCTCTTTTCTAAAGGAATATACTCCTTTTTGGTCGTTGCAGGTTCCCGTAGTGTCAGAAGGAAGCGCATGTGTGTGTAGTTCTGGTGTCACATCTCAGAAGACTTCATGTGCAGTATTTTGCTGCTAAAATGACAAAAATCTGATTAGTTTACTAAAAACAACAACATATGACGCAACAGTCCAAGACATAGAACAGCTCGTGTGGAGTACTTCTACAGTTGAGGTAACATGTTAGGATGCAAACATCTTTTAAAAAAAGGCTCAAATCTTAATAATCTTTTAGGATGCGATCCCTGCAGATTATCTCAAAACGTGCTCTTATTTTGTCGAGAGCGACTTAACTGAAGCAATGATCCTTCATTTGTCTCCGTGTATGTGTTCTAAATAGTTCCCTGAGATTACCTGTCACTTGTGACAGTGGTTGAAGTTTCAGATTAAAACCCGGGGCTCACAAGAATATCTGATTGTGCTCAAGTTTGAACTTAATCCAAGCTTTAGTGTCTGAGCACTACTGTGCAAACCCAATCTGCCCAAGGGAAGAGCGGGGGGGGCGGGGTGAGAGTTGAAGATGGAGACGCTTTGACTTGACTTTTCTCTGGCTGCCTGAAGTGAAGCCGCTCGGAGGATCGCCGCAGCAAATAGAAAACAGCGATTGTCTCGCTCTGCCTCCCTCTCCGTAATCTGATTGGGCACGTTCCCCCGAATCGAGGGCGACGCCAAAACAAAAGATCACCAATCAGATAGAAGGGGCTCCCACTGAAGCTCTTGGCATGCTATGAATGCTTTGCCCTCTCATGTGCGCTAGTATCTAGCAGCGAGATTCCCCGTGTCGCTTTTATGTGTTAATCGTCACCGCTCAGTGAGACTATTGTGCTGTCTGCATCGCCGGGGGAGGAAACCGCAAAAAAAAGGGGGGGTGGGGGTGCTGGTTATATGGGGAATGAATGTGAGCGGCGGAGACTGCCAGCACCGTTTCACACGAGCTGAGAGTCGCCTCATCGCCCCGTTGACGGAGGTCCAAGAGTGCAATGTGGTGCTCTGCCTCCACAGACTTCTCTAATTGGTGGGAAAAGAAAACGGAGTTCAATTATCACCTGAAGTTCCTTTTCTTCACATCTTCTAAGATACAGAAGAGCCAGGTGTTAGGAGCTGTGACTGGGTTTACCTGAGGTCCCTTAAAGGGGCCCGCCATCACCTTCAACCGTCTGCTGTTAATCACAAGAGTTATGGGACATTTGTGGAAACATGATGCGTTTACTGAATATAAAGTAGATACAAAGTCATGTAAAAGTGATAATTTTAGTCCCGTTGTTACTTTTCTACACGTTACATGTTTAAGGAGAAGTGTACGGTGGAACTCAAATGCCTGAACTTTACTCTGTAGTTTGTGTTCTTAACGTCTTTAACGTCGTTCCATCTAAAGAAATTAATATCGCGCAAACAACACAAAGTTTCCAAAAATACCAGATATGTCAGTTTGAAATTAATTGAATGAAATATTGCACAGAAGGTGTAGAATATTTATATTTGATGTGATGATGCCGCCATTAACAACATGCAGTCGCCCTGAATATAATTACCACGTATTGTTACTAAATGGTCCAAATTCATCTTTGTCCGTAGTGTAGGTCAGCCTCTAAAAACACCGGGTCCTACATTTCCCACAATGCAAGTCGACAGCGTCTTTTCATATGACGAGTGTGTGGTTTGAAGCCCACACTGAGATGACCCTGATGACGTCATCAAGGTCGTTTTTTCAGACGTGACAAATGAAACAAAAGAACAGAGAGAGCCCCTGAACATGTATGCTTTAATCAGCTACAGACTTCTCACATATATTTTAACACGGATGCATGTAATGGATTTCAATTTGTGACAAATATAATTATGATGAACTTTGTATTTTATATTTTATAGAGCCTATTGTTACAAGGTGCTTCACGAACTACTGCACCGTATTATGTCGGTGCACAGATAGCGAAGCATACAACTAAATAAAAGCAGAAAATCAAACACGGAGAGATAAAACTAAATATGAAAGAAAAGAGAAAAGTTATGACATAAATGCCGTTCGTACAGGTGGAGCTACAATAGTAAGAGCTGATGTGAAAGGTTTAAATGTAAAGCGGAGCCAGACCCTGCAGGGATTCAACAATCAATAGAATTAAATGTAATGAATGAGGAGCCAGTATAATGATTGAAGTCTTATGTATTCATATGTTGTCTTTGCTCATTAGTAACTCCCATTAATTCATTTTATTCTACTTGTATTTATATGCAAACTACTGTATCCTGCATGAAAACTAGAGGATGCTGAAATGTATGCAGGTCAGTACAGATGTTTAACAGCTGCATCGTTGTTTCAGATGTAACATTAAGATGAATCGAGACCTCGTTCTACACTTTTCTATAAGATTCAGCCGTGTGTATTTAGTTGTTTTCTTTTGGAAACTTTAGCATCAAATAAAGATGTAGAAGTTTGAGCAGACAGCATGAGATTATACCGACGGAGTCAAAGAGGTTAAGAGGAACTTAAAGAGTGAAGTTAACTGAGTTTGCTCCCTTGCTGCTTAAAAAAATGAACAAATGCACAGAGAAGCTGCTCAGTTGCAGCTCTGCTCTGAATACTAATATCTCAGCCGTGTGTGTGTGTGTGTGTGTGTGTGTGTGTGTGTAAAGCAGATGCCATTCTGCTGATCTCAGTCCACATCCATCCGTCTGCAACCCAAATCTTCCCGAAGGCCACCGGGACGAGCCGTCCTCTTCGCAGCCTTTCTCCCTCTGCGGGTCAGGCGGCATCCAAACTGTTTCTCCTCGTCTCGCAGGTCGGCCGGCGCCTGACGGAGAACATCTGCCCGCCAAAAAACTCACAAGCTGCCGCGGAGACGACGTCAACAGTCGGTTTGTGTTTCTGCTGCCGCGCGGTGTCGTCGACAGTGTTGAATGTTGACGCATCTGCTGTGCTGCTGAGTTCGCTGCGTTTCAACAAGTTCCCGTGTGATCTTCAGGGACTCAAACAACACAGGTTATAAAATATAAAACTATTACTTACATTGAACATCTAAATATCAGGTTACAGTATAAATATGAATATTTGGCAAGTAAGACACTGACAAAATATAAGATACATAATTGTAGTTATTATATGGAAAATATATTAAAAATAAGAATATTTAAATTACAAATAAAATATTGACAAACAAAAGAATAATTTATTATAAAAATAAACAACTAATATTAAAAATAAATACTTAAATAATTGTCTCATTTGGACCTGTACTGTAGCAGGCTTTTTTTCCACATTAAATAAAACTTTCTTTAATTAACAGAAGTGCACTTTGACCCCGATCCATTGTATGTGCTGAACCTAATAAACTTTCGGTTTTCCAAAAACACCATCATGTTTTTGAAATGAGCTCTAAAAGTTAGTGTGCAGCAGCCGAACAAAAGGCAAGCTTGGAGAGGTTTAGAGGTCGCGTGGACTGTGTGAAAAGTGCAGCTCGTTATGACTCAAACTGCGAGTGCTCTCATTTGCAGAAAGGAAAGAAAGGAGCGTGCAGGAGGTTTAAAGGTTGCATACATTCAGCAGAAATGCAGCAAAAACGTTTGACTTTCCTGGAAAAGTACAGTCAATATTGTGGGAGGCTTTAATGGTCAAACATATGCATATTTTCTGCTCGAGTCCTCCCGCTTTGATAAAGCTCAAACACATTCGGTATCATCTATCAAACACGGAGGGGGGGACGGCGGGGGGTGAAGCGGGGAGGCTGGAGAACAGAAGTTAGGTTTTGCCACGGTACCGAGCAGTTATTTTATTGACGTGGGAAGACACAGGAAACGAGCTGCTTTCACTCTTGCATGTCGAGTCCTTCTGTTGGCGCGCAAATCCAAAACAATTTCAGATTTTGAGAAATACGGGGGCAGCTGGCGTTCCCACAGCCGTGCCGGAATTAGCCGTTTACGCGCTGCAACCCTATCTGCTCTGCACCTGGGCGGCTAGCGTGGCAGCCCTGCACCTTTGACGTGGGCACACAGGCCACCGCTGCTGTGTGTGTGTGTGTGTGCGTGTGTGTGTGTGTGTGTGTGTGAGAGAGAGTGACCTTCTGGAGCGACTTCCTGCATGTTTGACATTTTCTCTCTATGAGCTGCATGTTTGCGTAGCGTCATATACAGTGTGAGGCATCATTACAAGTCACAGAGGAAGTTCAAGTTCTCAGTTGAACTTTGAGATTTGTGTTTGTCTGAGGAACCTGAGAGCACCTACTCACAAAGAAGTTGAGGATTTTAATGTACTGTATCTTTTGAAATAAGGAGACAACGAAACAAATCTGCATTAAAGATAACAAAAGGAAAAATGTTCAATATTAGGGCAACAAAATACTGAATATACAGTAAAATATGTGCAGTTATTTGACTTTGAACTGACGGTCTACTTCTTAGCTTTCTCTCGAGCTTTTAACTGCATCTCATCATCTTCATCTGTGGATGTCAGTTAAAGTCACTGATGATAGGTTATGTGTATTGGAAGGATCCTGCAACGAGTTGGTGTTTAATTAGCACGACTTCGTTCGTTGTCTGTCGTAAACACTGTTTGCGAGGCTTCTCCAGAAAGGCGAAGTTATCAGTGAAGTCAGCGTGAGCTCAGTGTCTGCTGAGAACTATGCGAGCTGGACCTGACAGCCAGGCGTGGTGAACAGCGGTGAGGGGCGAACATGTTGTCGCCCGTGTCGAACATCTGACCTGGCTGGAACCTGCGGCGAGCGGCGCAGCTGAACAGGAGGCCGTCTGGATGGGAGAGGAAAGGGGGGAGGGAGGGGGAGGCTTGGCTGTACATGCTTGGCTCCTTGCCCCGGTCCCATTGACCAGACAGCTGAACTAGCGAGGGAGGAAGGGAGGGAGAGAGGGAAGGAGAAGAGGATGGATGGAGCCTCCGTTTTTCATGCATTACAAAATAATAATCAGCACAGTTATCCATCATTCTACCTCCATCGCTGCTGATCAGCGCTCATATATTTACTGTTCACACTCGGGGGTGAAAAGATTAACGGACACATATCGAGAAACAAATAAGAATCAGAGATAAACAAGATTCAAAACACATTTGTCATGAAATTTAGAAACAGAATGAATGTGCCAGCTGTCAACAGTCTCATTCTGCCCTCAGCGGGCATGTGTGTGACCTGCATCCACAACACACAGAGCAACGCTGATAACGACGCGCACATCGCATGATCAAATATGCACGTAGCACCTCAAACCTTGCTGCTAAGTAGGTGCTAGCATTAGCATTGGCACCAAGTCTATTTGACTCGCATTTTATCATATGTATCTGTTAGCGATGAACCGATATCGGGCCGATACAGACTGTTTATATACGTTACTGGTGCACGATTTAATATGAAATATAAGAGAATAATCTGAGTCACTTCCACACAGTGAGGCATACAGCTCATTAGTCAGGTGTCTGATGGTTGCCTTTATGGACGTGTGTTGATTGTAGGAGCATGTGTAGTTATAAAAAGTTAGTTTATTTACTAAAACATGTTCATACATTGTCATGTGCAACACTTTGTTTTCTACATGCAAACATACAGAAACGTTTTCATTCACTTGTGTGTATTTGTGCGTCCGTGCTCGTGTGTGTACAGTACCTACGTCTGTCTGTGTGCATGTGGGTTGGGGGGGAGGTGGGGCTGGGAGGTGCTGCGAGTGGCCCCGCCCACCCTAGGCCGGTTCCAGCCAATCAGGTGCTAATGTGCGGGAACAGGAGAAGGCTGTGCTGACAGATGGCGGGCTGACCTGGAAAACCTGCCCCCTTTTCAGGGTTCAGCAGTCGGCAGATGACAGGTATTATTTCATAACCCGGAGACCGGAGAGGGTCCGCTCACTGCTGTCCTGTTCACTTTTGTTCACTTTCACAAGTTAATCGAGCAGTTTTTAGCTCAGTTTCTTTTTTAGCATCACAGGCGAAGCACACACTGGACATGAGCCTCACTTTTTACATTTTTAATTCATCTAACCACCGGTTACCTCCATAGAGAGATAAGCACCAATAATTAGCAACTAATCTAGAATCTTAATGTTGATTTAAGTTGTTGGAAAAAACATTTATAGCACATTTTAATCCAACCTGATGCACTTAAACATCATTTCTGTTAATTATTAACATCACTGTTTGTTTTATTTTGCCATTTATTTCCTTTATTGTGCTGTTATAGTTCACCAAAACTCTTTAGAAACCAAACACACACACATACACACAGTGCACACGTTACACACTGGTGTACAGTACACATCATTTCACACACACATTTATCTGAGGCTCCAACCAGCCATGTAGCTGTGATGTCAGGGCGAATCTGTCTGGCAGAAAGTGCTTTTTGATGAAGTTGTTCATAAATTTTAATACAACATGTCAGCTAACATGATGTATAGACCGGCCGCTCATTCATATTTCAAACAGCAGGCCGTACCTTGCTCTACCTTAGAGTGCTGTGTGGTTACGGCTGTCAGAGCCCGAGCAGAGAAACGCTGCTAGCTGTTTCACTTTTCATTCTTAGGATCTTATTACAAATCAACCGTGTCAGGCTGCATCGCGGAGCCGCATTCGATAAGTTCTACTGCTCAATTAGACAAAAATATGATTCCTTTGGTCATGAAAAATACATTTTTTGGTATGATTCATTTGTTTGTGCTTAAGAAATTAATAATTTTAAAAGCTTGAAATGATTTACAAACTATTTCACACAATGCAGGCTGAAGCTAGCTTCCACATGCTAGCTAGGGTCTTCATTAGATTGTGATTATTGATCCTAAAACAGCTGAGCACATCATATTTATTATTTATCATATGTTACTTAATCAAGAGGAAGTAGTGCGTTTGTTGGGGACTATTTTCAGTGGCGGATTAATCTGCATTGGGTGCTTTAGTGAGTATTTTAGGCAGCAGGATGGTGTGTGAGTCAAAATAAAGTGTCTTTCCAGTTGTTTTTGGTCTCTCAGTTGTTGTTTTGTGTTTGTTTTGCTCCTTTTCATAGTCGTGAATCTCTTTGCAGATATTTTGCATCATTTTCGTGTCTTTGTGGTCATTTTGAGCTTCTTCCTGGTTGGTACGTGTGTCTTTGAGTGACATTTTGTAGGGGTGGGGGGGGGGGGGGCTCTGACACTTTGGGCTTCTGTGCCCAGTTGGCCTGTTCAGTAATCAATCAATGCACATTTGGTGCGCTAGTATTTGTGGCAGCAGGACGGTGTATGTGGGAATGAGTCAGAATAAAGTACTGTGTGTGTTCATGGTGATGAAGGAACAACAGTGATGTGTTTTATGGAGCTCTACGGAGGAAGAAGAGACACGGTGTCACACATGAAGACATGTTCTGAATCCCTCCTGGTGAAAGATCTCAGACATTGAGTATTAACAAATGTGAAGTAGAAATAAGAGCCAGACAAAAAGCAGCTGAGCATCATATCGAGTTCCCCTTCTCATAACTCCGTGTGATTCTCGCCCCGCTCAAAGGTAGCCGATATCTGATTTTTCCCAAACCGAAGACTCTCGCCTGGTATGAAAATGAGACGCATTACCGGTCCATTAATTGATCCGGGCGCCGCTTTGAAATGTGGGCGTCCCTGAGAATCGGGAATTAGGGCCGACTCCGGGGCCAATTAGGCGAGCCTTCGCCGTGTCTCCGCCGACGCGTCTCAATCAATCCATTCCGTGCGCAGGTGAAATGCCAGACGCAGTCGCCGGCCGTCGTGGTGAATGCTAAAGGGCGGTCGGTGGCGGTAATGCTATTCCTGTTTAAATCACGCCATGCATACAGCACAGGGGGCAGAGGCTAATAGTCTCTCATTGGCTGGTTTTACCTTTCATGATCCTCATGATGCTCTTCACTCAATATGTGAAACCAGCTTTCACCTTCCCCTGTTTCATCTCCGCCAATAATAGCAGCAGCACATCTATGAATAGCAAAGAAGAAGAGATGGGGAGCTAATTAGCCCCCCCTCTCCCTCATTTCAGAGATTTCAACAAGTTATTGCTGTGATCAGAGTTATGACGTTACTGATCCCTGTCGGGGTACTTTCTCTTCTGTGTCCACAGAGAGGTCAGAGGTCAGGGCCAACTTCATGTAGTAACAGCGTGAGAAAAATCTGCAGTTTAAGTTTTTATTTCCATTTATATTCATGATGAGCATACGTTTGATCAAACCCAAAGAATACGCTACCGTCAGTCAGAGTGGAACTGGATCAAACTGGATCCGGATCAACTCTAATGGACAGTTGTTTCTTCTTCATCGAGCCAATAACAAACAAACAGGAGGCTGCACGTAGCATTCAGTTAAAAGATCAACAGATAAACTTCCTGTTTGCTCAACCTACAGAGAGGTCACTCTGCTACTTTAGACGAAGCATGCAAGGTGTGAAATGCTGCAGGAATGTGTTGTTCAAATGGTGTAGGAGTGAGTGGGAGTGCTGACATAAATATTCCTCTTCTTGAGCTATAAAGGGAACACTGGGTGTTAAAGGATTAATTCAACTGTTTGAAGAAAAAGGTTAAGGGTCAAATTTGTTTCCAAAAGACTCGTTTTCTGTGCGGTTGCAAGAATAATGAGGCAATATTTGGAAAAAGAGACGGATCATTGCACTCTATATATTGCAACTTTATTTTCAGACCCACAAAATAAATGTTAGCATAATACGAAACATACTGAGATAATACTTAAAATTAAATGTATAAACATTATAATAAAAAATACACTGGGGTGCTAATTAGCCTTATAACAAAAGTAAAGGAATGAATACAATTACATTAATAAAATGGACTGATTAAAAGTAAAAATATATTTCTAAATATACATTTGTATAGTGCTGTAGTGTGAATACTAATTATGACTCCCTGTGTGTCGTGTCAGCCACACATAATCTGTGGGAGCTGACAGTCTGTGTTCAGATGTGTCCTGCCTCTTTAAACCCTGTTGTAATCCCGCGTTCAGCCAGCGTGAGCCTTAATTGAAATAATCCCTGCCGACGAGCGGGGCGGTGCTGCCCAGCGCTGCCCAGCGCTGCAGCCGGAGCCAGTGTCATGATGGGTCCAGTTTAACCCACTGTGTGACTCTGACCTTTCCCTCGCTGCTCGCTGGGACCATCTGAACCCGTCCCAGTAAGGACATCTGGTCAGATACTGGGGGGGTCGTTTGATTCGCCTGGCTGGTCCCAGAGGCCTCTCAGACTTACTGTACAGCGACAGCAGCACACTCCACGGTCAGTAATAGATTCTGACTTGTGCATCCTACATTTAGAAAAAATACAATCACATTTCAAATGTGAACAAAGGGCTCTCTCCTCGTGTTGGTCATGTGTGCAAGTGTATTGGTTTTTCTCCCGTGCTAGCCTGTGAATGTAGTTAGCAAGAAGCTAACAGCAAGAAAGAAAACAAGGGAAGTTATTAATCACATATTGAATCAAGTTAATGAAACATGATGAATGAAATTGCTCCTGTGGGTTGGGAGGATATCCACGTGTGCCAAAAATAATAATAATAATTTATTGTATTTTATTATTTTGTTTAACTTTTGCAAAAGCAAGATAGAAACACTCGATATAGCAGGATATTTTAAAACCGTCATCAAGTTAAGACTGTTATTTTAGAGGGAAATCAGATGTTTTTTTAAGAATTAACTCAAAATAAAAGACACAATATTGATAAATGGTTAAAGCAAAATACCCCAAAACTGCATTCAAATATCTAGTAATTACTCAACTCAAGTCTCAGCATTAAATGTATATAAAATATGCTTTTCTGCAGAATATACTGTCATAATTCTACTATAAACATCAATAAAACTCTCAATTTCCTGTTTAATTCAGGCATAGGACACCTGTGACACACGAGCAACAGACGCAATGGAAAACTACATATTTTATTTATTTAATATGAATGAAGGTCACCACTTTGAGATACAAATGTCCTGACAGAAAGCCTCGTCTGACTCTAAATGTTTGAACACGCAGATCTGTGAGACAGAAGTAAAAGCTGCACAAGATTTTAAACATGCCACAGTGTTTAAACAGCACTGTTGATAATGCATCACCTCTGAATTATTAACCGTCGCGTGTTCTCCGCTAATGAATGCGTTTCTCTCTCTGTATTTAGTTATTCTGCGTCTGAATGGGTCCGTCTCTGCCTCTTTTTCCTGCCACTGTATCTAAAACAGTGCATTAACATCTGCAGCCCATTTAGTGCTGCTGACACCAGGCTAATAACAGTGTGTGTGTGTGTGTGTGTGTGTGTGTGTGTGTGTGTGTGTGTGTGTGTGTGTTAGCGCGTAGCTTAAGCAGCAGCCAACTAGCACAGCTGAAAGGTGTCACCGAGGCTCCTACGCCTCCTCTAACAGTTACTGATTCAGGGGGCGCTTGCTTTTTTCTTCTTCTTCTGTTTTTTTGTGTGTGGCTTCAAGCTACCAGCTTTAAAGGAACATTCAGCAGAAATGCTGTATGTGTTCGACATCCAGTTGGTTATTTGGTTGGTTGTTACCAGACGTAATCAAACGCCTCAGAAGGCCGACGACGCCAACACCTGAGGGACTATTTCTTCGTATTTAAAAGCGGGAGTGACGAGGCGTGGCTGTTAAATACCAAAATAACAATCGCCCTCGCTCATTCTCCCACTCACTCTTTCTCTGCATTGTTATTTGTCCGTTTGACAATTATTGATCTTTTACAAATATTTTTCAAGGTATCTTAATTACCCGCAAAAGAAGCGGCGCCTTGGCCGGCGGACAACACAAATAAGTTAATTTGCATTTCTGTGTTGTGAGTGTTTTGGCAGCCGCCATGCCGGTCCAGATTGTAACCCCTATTTCTGCCTCCAAAAACCTGCCTTGGAGGAGCGTCCACGGAGGGATTAGGGATTTAGTGGGGAAGGTAAGTGTGACTACAAGCTTTGGCTCGCCATCTGCTCCCCAGCAGAGTTGAGGCCAACCTGTGCAGCCTGCAGCAAAGACCTGGGCACTGTGCTAACTCTGGTTTGAGCCAACCTGGCGCCCGCGGCCCCAATCACCAACAGTCTGCTGATTAGTTGTAAGAAGCACTCCATATGTAGCAAAGTTTTTTTTTTTTCCTCCCTCCTCTCGTTCTGTGTGTCTCCTTCCCTTCCTTCCTCTCCTCCTTATGTATTCCCTCGCTGCATTAAATAAATATGGATGTATGGAATCTTTTTTTTTTTTTTTAGCAAATGGCGGATGGCCTTGGGTTGTCTGGCAGGGAGAAATGGAGCCTGTTCTTCTAGCTCTTTCTCCCTCTCACCTCTGACAGAATACCAAGCCAGGGAAGGGAAAAAAAGATGAAGAAGAAGAAATCCTGGCTGTCGTCCTCTCTTCTTCTCCTTCCCTCCCTTGCTCTCTTTTGCCTGGCAGCGCCGGGAGACAGATGACAAGGGTTTGTGGCCGCCTGATCACCCCTGGGTGGGTATTTTCTAATTTATTTAACGGCAGCTTATTAAAGAAAAAACAAGATGAAGAGGAGGAGGAAGAATAGAGAACACAGGCGGAAGGCAGGTCTCTCGCCCCAGTGGCCAGGGGAGTCGACCCAGCCAAGGAGAAGGACCAACGAAGAAGAAGAGGATGCACCGACTCCCCTGTTAGAGATATCCGAGAAGATCAAACGACACCAGAGGAGGAGGAGGAGGAGGAGGAAGAAAAGGAAAGGAGGGAAAAAAACACAAGAAACATAATGCTCATTATTTAATTGCAGCCATTCCTGTTGCCAGGAACCTATTTCTCAGTATTAATTATTCATATTTTATTTCAGTAATCCAATACTCAGGTGAGAGCGGCTGCTCTTGATAGAACATGTAATTTGGAAGCTTAATGGCAGCCGGGCGGCCTGAGCAGAGGATTATAGGAACAGTATAAATCACTAATGGCTGCGCGGATGTACGGCGGCTTGAATCCGTCTTGCTTTGTGTTTACTTGTGTTTTATTGCGCTACGTTGCTCCGAGGGAAACACTTTGCCGTGACCTTTTCTCCACAACGTGAGAGAGAGAGAGAGGGTGGGATAAAAATATTTAAAAAAATCATGCTTTCCAGGCAAAAATAAGGCAGTGTAATGTCCTGATTTGTCTAAACAAAGAGTTCATCAGCATCTTTCTCTGGCTGACAGTGAATATACAAAAGCAGAGAGCAGAGGAGGCCTGACATGTTTGCAAATGCACACATGGCCTGATTCATACAAATTATGTTTTTCAAGCAGAATAGCACCATCACTTACTTTTGATCCGATTAGCTTCATTCTCTCGTCTCCTGGTTTTCCTCCTGCTGCATAAAATGCGTCTCATCGTCTCCCCAGCACCTCCATTTGTCTGCTTGATGAAACACTTCACCATAACAATTTATGGACCTGCAGGAATTTGGGGAAGATTATAAACATGCAGCGTGTTTTGTCAGCTGACTGTAAAGCCCGAGGCCGTGCCTTTTTTTTATTTTATGCTCCGACATAAATGTCTCTGTCACCTCCTCCTCATCGCTCAGACAGGCCGACAGTGCTGCTTCTCACCCAACATATTCTCTGCTGAAATGTTTATTTTAATCCAAAAACAGATTATATAAGAATCCCTGCTTGTTACAATAAGAACTGTTTATATCACATTTACTTGAGAAGGTTTTTGTAACCCTTGGACACGAGCTAGGCTAGCTGTTTCCCCTCGTTTCCATGCTTTACGCTAAGCTAAGCTAACAGAGCTCTCGGAAAGAAAGCAAATGAGCATTTTTTTTGGGAAAGGTGATGCTCGTCATCCTTATTTAACTAGTCATTCTGGCTAAAAACGCCTCAGCCAACAGGAAGTGATGGCTGAGTGTAAACCAGTGGCGGCCGGTTGGCTACTATCCCTACTTTTTTATCTTCAAGCTAAAAATTAAGCATTAAAACAATATATATTTTTTGAAATTATCACTGCAGACTCTGGATATAAACCTTATACATTTGGGAATCAACCAACATGGTGTCAATATTGTGTTCTGGTTGTTGATTGGTTTGGAAGGACGTCATCATTTTACATGTTTTGTCCAATAACACAACAGTGTTTATTTCAAACACTCACTCTTTCGATATTTTGATCTCCTGCCTCTCAGAAATAGAGGAGCAACCTCCGGCCTCCTCTGGTGTGGACCTCCTGTCCATGTAGTGATGGATCTACTTTATCTTTAAAATGCACACGTGATGAGCATGTTTTTTTGACAGGACACGTTCTTGTGGAGACAAGGTGCTGCGCAGCATTCAGCCAATGAGGTCATAGAGTATGCACACATCATGCATGCTCTCTGGTCTCCCGCAATTTGGGCAAAGAAAAAAAGTAAAGGTCAGCCACGTTAGTCAGATTGCGCTCGACAAATTCTAAAAAGGCTCAGTGGTCACGCCGAATGTATTCCCTGCAACATAATTAGCCCCCTCAATTCCCCGTCGTGCCAGGCTACCGGGTGTCTCAAATGCCCCACCCCTTCCCCCAAAATGCCTTTCACCTCTGCCTGCTCTGCGGTGATGCCCCCCTCCCCCTCTCATCGCTCCATCACACATTGTTGCTACCCTAAACTTGCTGCAGATGCGGTCGGCTGATGCATAAATTAGTCATCAACATTAGCATTAGCCGGCGCGTGGCACCCGGTGCCAACTGCTCTCCGAACGGCCATAAAAGGTCATGTTTTGATGACTGAATGCCACACAGGCACCTTGGCTCCCCGGAGGAGGGTTCCCCAGGTGCACGTGAAAGGTTAAAAATTACCTACCCGCCGCTGCCTGTCTCTGGCGAAGGAAATAATTAGGGGGTTTTTAGGGAGCGGCAGAATGCCTCGCTGTCAGATGACAGAGCGTTACCTAATGGTCGTATCTGGGGAAGAGTCAACCGGCCTGTCATTCTCTTGACAGGACAAATGAGCATAATGGTGGCAGGGAAATGGGCGCCTGTTCCCCCTTTTTTTTCAGCCGGGGAGGAGGGGAGGAGGAGGGGGGAGAAATGGCAGCGCCTGAGCAGAATAACACAAGGACGTTAACCTTTTCCATAAATCTGTTAACACGTGTATGAGTGCTGTTTAAAAGTGAGGCTTGATGCTCTCCTCCTCTGAGCCCGTTGGAGTTTTTTTACTCCTGTTTTCTGCTTCAATTACTTCTAATATGTTTTTATGTTATTGCTGCACCAAACTAGACTCCTGTCATGTAAACTTAGATTTGTCCTGGAGCTGCAAGAGAGCAGAAAAACCAGCACAAAGTGCAACCGGAGCACGATGAAATACTCTGCACACAATGTAGTATTTCTAAAATGCAGTAAATACTTTAAATGTGAACGTTGAATCAGAACCAGATGCACTAAAGAAAAATGCACATTTTCCACTGACTTTCCAAACACAACACTTCCTGTAGATCCCTCATAATAAATGATAAGTTTTACTTTAAGCCATTTTAGAAACTGTTGAGGAAAAGAACGTGGGAAGTCTGGCATTCAGGGCTGTGAGGTGGTGCATGCAGCCGGTTTTATTTGGCCAGAGAGGATTGATGGTTCAACCCTCCGAGGCAGAAGGGGGCAGTAGTGCACCTCAGTGTCATTGCAGTAGATTAGCTCAGATGGACCTTTTCCGCTGCTGCTGTTTGTGGTTCACTTCCTGTTTGAGTGAACCACAAACACAAAGAAGAAACACCTTCCACCTGCACAAACACTCCTCTAACTAGAACCCTGCAACCTGACAGCAGACTGAGGATCAGAGGTAAACAAGCTGCACCTGTTACCTCACCTGAACACACACTTTGGTTTCTGTCAGTAGAGGGTGAAGCCGGAGAGACAGACGGGTGAGGAGAGAAACCAGAAATCCAGCCTCCCTGGGACGGTGACGCTCCCCAAGCTGCTGCTTCGGTATGTGCCGTTTTATTGGATGTTTCCTTCACTTGATGCAATCCGTGATCAAAGTTAGTGGTTTAAAGATGCCTCACAGTTTATAACATCACATCCTATTTTAGTTTGAAAATCCTAAATTGAACCCATAATCCTTTGCACCTTTAACTGAGAAAGAAACTCCATGTTGAAGCGACGTTTATTAAACCGAATCATCTCTGAGGTCTAGATTTGAAATCGGGATCATGTTGTGGCCTAGATGAGGACTCGGGTGGATCTGGATTAGGCCCAGCTGTGCTGGTCTCGTCTAGACTGATCTCCTGTCAGCTCTTCACACCTCTGATCAGCCTCGGAGGTGCAGTTTAATCCTCCCTGTGCCACATCCTGCATGCTAACAGAGGGGTTATTAACATAACAAACTTAAATGCCCTATATAAATAATATGTTCGCAGAAATGCAAACCGGCTCAGCTGACACTGTTTAGGCAGCGCCTCCAACATCTGTTTATGAGCACTTTGCCTAATGATATCATCCGATATCATTAACTGTGGCAGTGCGCGCCACAGCAGCAGGTGCAGCTGTTTGTGCCCCCCCAACACCTCCCCAGCACACACACACACACACACACACTTGAAGAGAAAAGACTTTCACAGTCTCCTCCAGCACCAGCACCAACCCTTCCCTCCCCTCCACCCCACCAATCGCCAAACCGCTCATTAGGACAATTTTCCTCAACAAAAAAGCGGCCCCTATGATTTCAATCTGTATATCACCTGTAATTGTAGTTTTTAGCGAGAGCCTGATTCCATACATTTAGCGGGAGTAAACTGCGACTGCGGGTGCGAGCGCTGAAATGCGGCCGCCAGCTGCAGAAGCTGTTTTTAGATGGCAGCCGCTCTCATAGGCCTCGCTGTATGTGTGTGTGTGTGTGTTTTCCTGGGGGAGGCGGAGCTTGGCGGGCCCCAGCTTTGTTTCCTGACTTGGTTCGCTCTGTTTAGATGCTGGAAATTATAGAAAATTATTGAAATCATCATTTCTGGCAGCAACAATGAGGCAGCTTCCTCTTCCTGACCGGAAGGCCACGTTCAGGGTGTTCACAGGTTCTCTGGAGCCCGGTTTGATCGTACGCCGCTGTAATTAGTCAGATGGTCCATTCAAATGTTGTGCGACACAGAGCTATCTGTTGCATTAGCACTGCACCCGAGGCGAATGCAGTATTGTTATATCCAAAACAAACAATGCATTTCAGGGAAGGAACCAAAATAAGAGCTCTCTGTGGTCAGGTGCTCCCAGTCGTTCTTTATTTTAACCCTTTGCGCTAACTGATTGCAATGTGTTTCTTTCATTCTACAAAGGTTTGGTAGGGTGCAGGTCTGTGTGTCTTAGTTCAGCTGGTGCATCTTAAGTTAAGGATAAATGACGTGTATTGTTCCTCTGCTTGATGGATGGTGGCGCATCGTGCTGCTGTTGGTGTTCTCTCGTGCTTCGGGTCGGCTGCATTTGTTCTGAGGATCTTTAAATGGATGCTTGTTGGGTTTTATGAGAATGAGCCGTGAAAGCTGCGACTAAGGGCCCAAAAGTTGCAAAAAAATCCTGGTATGCTCCTTTTAAAAGGAGCCCATACAAATGGTGCTGATTTAAAATACAACGTAAACGTAATGACAGGCTGTGATTTCCACTTATTCTTTGATACTTTGAAACTGTAAATATTAACATCCGTCTTGAGCGTTTCTTCTCTTGCAAATGTGAAATTCCTCGCTCTGACAGTTCAGCCCAAAGTCGGGCATGTTGGCACCCAGAGGAGGAGTTTTATTTGCAGGCAGAGACCCCGACACTGAACCCTCTCTGAGCGCTGAGGGCCAGCAGGGAATACACACCGACCACACACACTCACATCTACACTCGCTAACGCTGCAGAGGCCGTTTACACGAGCACACACATACGAGAGATCAGATGTATCCGAACGTGAGAAAACACGCATGTACACACACACACACACACACACACACTCCTCCTTCCAGCTGTTCTCTAAATGTTGATTACACGAGACACCGGGGGGAGCTGCCTCCTCCTTCCCCTTCCTCCCTCCCTCCTCAATCCGGTAGCCGGGCGATTCCCCCACAAGGAGGCCGAGCGGGACCGGCTGACCCGAGGTGTTCAGTGACCCGGGGTTGGGGGGGTCCAGAGAGGGCCGCGGCCCTGGGGCCTCTTGGCTGGGCTCTCCTTCCCCCTTTTCCTTCCTTCCCTCAGCTCTGTGAGCAAGCAGCACATCTCAGGACGGGAGACACGGGCAGAGACAGAACAACGGCCCGGGGACAACTGGCCGAGGAGCAGAACGCAAAAAACAACAGATTTAAATCATAAAAGTCCTCCTCTGTCGAGATGCTCGGGTAACTTTGTGTCAAGAGAAACGGAGACGGGGAATTAAAGTGCGATGATTTATATCTAATGTGAATGTTTTCAGCCGTTGGAGGCATTTATCCAGCAGGAGAATAAGATTAAACTGCACGAGGCAACATACTTTTCATCAGTCGAAATCACCAAGTGGAGATTTCACTCTTTGGACTCAAGTTATCTGCAACCTCATTGGCAACAACGAGCTGCATCAACTTTATTTATTTAGGTCGAGTTGTAAAACGAGATGAAGAATTGTTACCTTACTGTGTGTGTGCACGGAGAAACATTCTGATAAAAGAAGTTCAATCTAAAGCAATCCACTGATAAAGTTTCCTGCTGGATGAGTAGTTTCTGTCCCATTACTGAGCTTTTATAGCTTCATATTCCTGCTGTTGTCGGTCGCAAAGCCGTATTTCTCCTAAAAGAAAAACAAGAAAGAAGTGAGAGTTTTAAGACTGTTGCACCTGGTGACGCTGTTGCGTTTAAACGCTTCATCCACCCTAAAGTTGTGCAGTGAACATCAGTTCTCTGTGTGTGTGTGTGTGTGTGTCATGTGAAGGTAACAGAGCGCAGGACGGACTTCTGTGTTCAGTACCGACGAGAACAAACGGATTGTCTTTGGTTTGTGACGTTGGTGCATGTTCGAGAAGCCGTCATCTCGATTTAAAAGATCAGGAGCAAAAGCAGCAGCAGAAATTAACATGTTTTATTCCAAATACTTCCAGAATAAGAAGTCAAAAGGCATTTTGCACTTTTATCTTTTGTGGTACAAGGAAAAACGAAATGTTAAACCTTGTTTTGAGCAGACCGAATTAGCATCTATGTTCACTCAGCATTCAGTTCCTGCATCAGCTGTCTGTTGGCCTGAACTTCCTGCTGGTTAATGTATGCTCACTGTGCGTTTGCACGACCTGTCTGAAGTGATTCCTGACGGCCTTGTTTAATTAGCCGCGTGTGTGTGTACTTTTATACATATTCATCGGCTGCAGATTTCAACCCGATTGATGTTGTAATTGATTCAGAAGGTTTTATAATTCCCGCAAAAGCAGACCAAGAATTTCAATGACTTTGCAATTTGGGGTCTGGGAGGGAGGGGGTGAGGGGGTGAGGGGGAGATCTGAGGGCGCTGCGTCTCCACCTGAGGACGGTGTGATTTCTATCGTTTTACAGAGGAAAAGAGGGCGAGAGAGGAATGTCAGCTGCTTTGTTGTTCCTGTTTCACGAGTAAATTACACATTTAGGATTTATTAAGACAAGAAACATTTCCAGATAGTGAACGGGTGAAGCCTCCGTGGAGAAGTGCTCATTACTCTGTAGCCTCGGGCCATGTTCGCCGCCTCGAATGCATCCTCTATTTCTCTCTTCCCCTCTGTCTGTCTGTGTTTCGGCGCTGCCTGCGTTGCCGTGCCTGATGCCGTAATGTCACAGCGGTTCGTTCAAAGCTGCGGCGATGATTTGGGCTCCCAGCAGGTGCCGCCCCGATGTCTGTTCAATTATTAAAGCGGGGGCCACGTGGATGCATTACAGCCGCCGCACCCATTAGATAAAAAGACGACGGCTTTTGACACGGCGCATATTTCCTCTCTGCCCCACAAAGACGCCGCCGCCGCCACTGCAGCCCTTTCTTGTTGCTTCTTTTTGTTTTATTCATCACCGTTCTCATGTTTTTTTTTTTCCTTTTTAGTATGCATGGAAATATTAAAGAGCCATTTGTTCCCTTTCAGTGTTGTGGGCACAAGAGCTATCGTGATCTTTTTGATTCCCTCTCGTCAAGCTGAGGTCATGTATGCTCCTTGTAGCTGCCTCTCCTCGTCTTAACTTCCCAGCAGCCCCCCCGTCGCCCCAATCTAACCATGAAAACGGCCGTCGTGTTGATAAATAAATCATGTGGTGGACACAAAGTTAAACCTCGACACAATCGCTTCCAGCAGCCGCCGCCTTTCCCTTTCTCCTCTTCCTCAGAAGTCCTCACTTTGTTCAGCAGTGATTGGTCATCACAGCGTCGTCAAAGTCCTCGGCATTAGACCCTTTTGTGGCCGCATGAGCTTGATGCTAAAAGATGTAACCTATGAATTCTTTATCTGTTATTCCTTCTTCTTTCCTCTTTCAAACTTTACTTTCTTTCTGTCAAAGTCTGAGTGGCAGCAGAAAGTGAAATCTGTGTTTTCAAGAGAAGGGGTTTCAGTGGGAACCTCTGCGCCTTGAGAGGAAGCGGGACAGGGAACAGGTTCCGTGTGAGGAGCAGGATGATGAGATGCGGCTTCAGCAGCCTGAGAACATGCACGCTTCTGTACGACTGTTCAAGAATGATTTAAAAGTGTGAGAAAGAGAGTGAAAGTGTCCGAGGGGTAAAATGATACATGCATTATGTGTATTATATCTCATTGTATTAGGATTTAAATCTGATCTCCATCTACAGTATTTCTGTAGATATTATTACTTGACGATCCAGATATCAAGCGTTCTTGGATTTAATGTGACGTGTGATTGGCTCACTTCAGCATATGTGGAATTTCAGACGGGCAGGTTCACTTCAAAATTAAACAAAAGTCAAATTTCTTATAAGTAATAAAAGTATAGTAGTATCAGGCCACAGATGCATCTCTCAGCCCCCACACCAACACACCCCAACCTCTCTTCCTCTTCCTCCTCCTCCTCCTCCTCCTTGTTTGATTCTTCGCTGTGTGTTCCGTACATGCCAACAAATCCTAATTGCACCCCACACTCTTTTCTTCCCATCGATGCTGCGCGATTCGTGCCACCAAATTCCTTGTGTGCTAATTAGGCACGCAACCACGGTGGATACACTCCTGACAGGTGCTGCTGGCCTGCCGGGGTCACACACACACACACACACACACACACACGGCGAGAGACAGTCGGAGAGAACGAGAGACGCTCATGCTCACAGCATTAAAAATAAATGGAGAGAGGAGAATAACGAGAGAGGCAAGACGTGTTAATTTCTAGCTTCCATCTGTTATTACATAAGCACTGCCAACAACGACGCATCTCTGGAAGAACAGCGAAAGAGAAAGAGAGGAGGAGAGGAAGACAAGAGCTGGAGAAGCAAAGCAGCCATAGCTGAAGTCCTCCTGCATGGAAGAAGAATTCCTCTGGGAGCAGTACAAATCAGATTGATCGAGCAAATGCGCACTTGAAGATTCATTTGAAGGTTTCGCTTCCAAAACGGTTTGAACGCATAACCTGGTGTTCCACGCTCAAAATGTGACAAAATAAGAAGTGCCGTCTAAAATGTTTGTTTCTAAAGTTAAGGCCTCCAGAGAGATGGTGTCCTCACTATTGTGAGTTCTCAACAAGTTTGTAAAGAGAGAAACAAAGAACAAGTAGTTTGTGGATCAGTACCAGCATGAACTTTTAGAAACCAGCTTCTCATGTCTGTAAATATGAAGCTGGTTTGGTTAGCTTAGCATAAAGACTGGAAACAGCTAGCACTGGACCTACATGTTCAGTATTATTTCAGTTTGACACTGATCCACCTCTGCTGTGTTGAACATTTTCCACCAGCTCTTTCCAGCTCCAGCTGTCCTGTAAAAATAAATCCAGCGACAGAGAAGCCGTACCGTTTGTCATCTAACAAAAACAATCACCCGTCTGAAGGGACAATGGGACGAGCCGAGAAACAAAAGAGCTCCGCGGAGTGACGAGCACCCCAAAGGGCCGGTCCGGGTCTGTGCTGCGTGTTTTGGGTTGGGGATCTTTTTCCACCCCCGAGGCGCTGAGGCCCGAGACGTGTTGACGTCCTGAGGTGGCGTTGGTTTCCCGTCACGAGGTGCAGCAGACGGGAACGCTGTCTCTTTTTTTTGTTTTTTCTGGAAGGAAAGACACCAGGAGAGGCTGTGAATGTCTCGCATGTTTGCAGGGCAGATTCTTTCCCAGGGCGGAGGGACGGTCGCTGCCAGAATACACACAAGAGTCGTAGATCTCTGCAGCATTTCAACACTCCTCCGGTGATATATTTGGGGCTGCCTGTAGCTCTAACCGGCAGTGTGGGAACACATTATAATTGTTTGTTCAATTATTTTTCTTGGATGCCACACCTGCACTTCACCAAGTGAACTCCTGAGACCGGAGCGCAATTAAGGCCCTCAGAGCGGCGCTGATGCCGGTTTAAGCGGCGGGGAGGGAGTCTGATAAATACCTTTTTAGTGCTCAAGGTAACAAGCAAAGGGTGACAGTGAGGAGGCTCGCAGGGAGCAATTTCCTATTTATTTGTCTTGTGATTTGACCTCTCGCTTGACAAGGTTCCAGAGCTTATTACCGCGTCCGTCCTGCGCTCTAATCGAGGCCCATTACAAATGCTCAGCAGGCTGGAAGTGCCAGATGTGGGCGAAGGATAAAGGAGGCAGCTAGTTGTGCTGACCGGCGTTGCCCTCCTCTGAATTGTATCGTGAGGTTGGAAATTTCACGGATAAGTAGCTCAGATGTTTGCAGGAATTGTAAATTGTGTGTTCTGACCTCCGCTGGTGGTTTTTAATGAGAGGTTGTGCAGAGGTGTGAAGTTGTTTCAGAGGGAGGAGAAGTCCTGCCGAGCTGAAAGTGTGGTTCGTGTTGCATCTTTTATCTCCGGCTGCAACTGACGAAGGTTTCTATTGTCAATGAATCTGTTTATGTTCTTGATTGATCGATTAGTGTTTCCTAAAGACCAAGAGGACGTCCTCAAATGTCCAGAAAATCTTCACCTTTTTTAAGAAGATGGAATTAATCAATCCGGGGAATCAATTATCCAATTAATTGAATAGTTGTCAACTGATGGAGCTCGTCTTTTATTAGTTGTAGTCAGAAGATGAATCCTTCAACATGGTGTTTGTTCCAGAGAGGATTTGCTGCTTTTCTGTGATTCACATCATTGTGATGATTATAATAATTAGATCGTTTTGGCTTTTAGACGGTTAATCAGGCAAAATAAGCACATTTTTAAAAAACGTTTTCACTTTTAAGCTCTACAATCATTCAGTTAATTACGCACAGATTTCCTTCGTTTTTGACCTCCTGCACCACAAACTCCAACACTTCCTCTTTACTCTGGCGATCATTCACATCAAGTTCAACTCCGTGTCTCTGTTGGTGTGTTTGGGAATGACCGTTTACTTTCCCCGCGTTGGCAGTCAGCTCCTCCTGCACAGAGATGCCAGTCAGTGTTGCACAGTGTTCCTCTGCTTTACGCCGACTCTGCCTTCAGTCACACAGCTATCACCGCAGCCATGCATACCTCCCTCTATGCTCTCCATGCTCAGCGCCCCGCATGCATTATTCACAGCCAAATTAAAATACCGGGCCGAGAGTGAGAGTTGCATGTTAAGGCAGCTGAATCGGGGAGGTGCCGTCACAACAGCTGAAAGTGTCTGTCACAGAGTTATAACTTCTTCTTTTTTTTTTCCCATAGTTCCCGGCAGTGCAGCTGCCTAAATGAGAGGGATTAAGTTAACTCCCTGCTTAGAGGAAGAGCAGGCCCTGGATTAGGGCACTGGGCATGGACACAGAGAGCATTCAAGCAAGAGCCCCAGCTTTTTAAAGAAGAGACGAGGGGGAGAGAGGAGGCAGCGGTGCACGGCCCTCGCAGGGACCGGCGGCCGCGTTGCTTGAACAAATACATTGACATGTGTAACGTGTGTCGGAGCAAAGAGGGGGAACACTGGCCGACACGCCGACAATCACTTCTTCTCTTTTGTACTTCTTCCACTTTACGAGAGCACTCCTCCATCTCCTGTCATAACCTGAGACCGTCTCTCCTAGAAACACAAGAAGCATGTCCTCGTCTACAGCCGGGCAATAATAGATGTTATGCAGATCAATATGGCAGCATTCCTCCCGTTATTGATGGAGCCATGGACGCTTAGAATGAATTAGGTGATGGGATGTAGCAAGCTTCTCATTTACAATCCTTTGGTTTTATTAGCAGATTAGAGTGCACAGGTCATTGAATGCATCACAGCATCCCGTGTTATATTTAGTTTTTTTCAGCAAATGCTCCAAAAGTGAAACTAGAAGTCCTTCCTGCATGTTTTTGTAAAATCAGGACCTAAATATCTTCTTCTCCGAAGCTGTATTAGTAGAAACTTTTACTTTTTTAACTCGTCCTTCTGTTGCTGTTCAACAACCGATCAACGGCCAAAGACCTTGTGCTAATTCAGATAAAAATAAATGTATGCACCTGATACATTAATAATCCAAGCTGCATGTTTGCGCACTCTGCTCTCTGACAAACCCTTCACAGAGAGGAAAAAAACAAAAACCTGGGAAGGAGTGGAGACGAGAACAGGTGGTGAAACAGTGTGAGAAACGCGAGGGAGAAAAACAACAGACACCTGCTCATGAAACCCAACCTGGTTCCTCCATCACATTCCAGCAGAGTTGAGCTGAGACGATCCACTCAATCTCCTCCACTAAATCATACGGCTGACGGTGTGAATTCACGAGGCAGACATGTCTCTAAATGTTTGAGGAGATACACAACTCTTTTCTTATATAGTGGGGACCCTTTAAATAAGTACCCTCGTGTTAAAGTGGCCTTTAGGCCACCATTGCCACTGAAACCTACGCAGTCATTCTCAAAGCTCAAAGCTTTTTCTCACCAGTGCGATGAAAATACGATGTGCACACATCATACGCGTTATACCCCAAATGTAATGCTAATGTTGTGGCTATCCCCATTCCATATAGTATGTATATACATGTATAATATATATATATATATATATAAGTGTATCGTTGTCATCCATGTCTCCCACCTGCTGGGTGATCTCTATCCAAATACCCTGTGTTTGGTGTTTGAGGGAGTCGTCGCTCTGTTTGTCGTACTATTTTAGGTGATGTGAAACTTAATAAAACTTCTTCCCCCGTTTCCCTTCATGTGCAGTCAAGACAACGTTAATCAAGTGGATTTAAACAACTGGTGTTGAAATGGACAAGTGGATGATTTTCACTTTCCCAGAAACCTGCCATGTAGATTCGGAGTCGGTGGCATCAAGCCGGACATTTGAGTAAATAATATTCTTCTTCTCTTGTCGTCTTCTGGCTGCAGGGAGACGAACCTCGGTCACGTCAGCTCCGTGACATCGAAGCGACCGCGACGCCGCAGCAAACCGGCGGTGACGGACGCCTTTTTGTCTTCTGCAGTCAGGCCGGAGCGGCTGGCCCGCGGACGACTGTAATTGCACCGACAGGTGACACATATGTGGAAACCAGAAGATGATGTGGGAGACTCCTTAAATCACGTGACCTGCACCTCACATGCCTCCTCAGAGTACCGTAAGTGTCCAAAGAGCTCCGCTGTGACATTAGATGACATGTAGGAAAGGAACTGGAGACGCTGCTGTGGTTTGCACAAGAACGCTGCACATTGAAGACATGTAGGATGATAATCAAGGACAAATTCCTTCCATTTTTAAAGATTAAATACCTCAGCAGAATCAATAACAAGTGGTTGCGGTTGAGGTGATATATTGTTAAAGAAAAGCCTCTTGCCAACAGTAGTTTTTCTCAGATTTAAGACCACATTACCCATCAGCCCTGCTGCTTCCTGTCCCATTTCTTTCCATGTTAACGTGTGTTCCCTTCATCTTTCCTCTTTTTGCAACATCAGTGTAATTTTGTCACTTTTTTAGCTCTGAAACTAGCAACTTTGAGCCATAAAGCCGATTTATGTTGAAATCTAAAGTAGATTACAAAGTAAAGGGACAAACGCCTTGAGAGGCAGTGTTCATTGTATATCATAGTTAATGGGTTAAAGATCCTTCTATTCAGGTTTAGTTTTAACAAACGGCTTCAATACAAACTGTAAATACAGTAAATACTTCACTTTAAAAACTGATAATGTTGAAATAGTCAGTATGTATTTATTTGAACTTGACCTAGTTCCTCCTGTTTGGCATCACTTACTCCCTTGAAGTATCACATTTTCATGTCTTGATTCAACAATCATTGTCGCCTTATTATGACCACTTCCCCTTGAATTATCCTCTGAAAAGTGCACCGTTTGAAGCACACGCGTTGTTTCCTCGACAAGCTTCAGAGAAACCTTTGCGGAGCTCTTCGTCATCCGAGGACCAATTAGCAAACAAATGTCCCAGCAAACGAAAGAGAAAAAGCATATATGCTTGTGTATATGCTTCATTAGAATCCCCCCCGCACCCCGACTGTTTCACAGAGCTTGTTTTGTGCTGTCGAATCCCCTCGTTGTTTATTAGTCGAATCTCAAATCTTTGCCCAGCGTCTGTCTCAAACACATCTAAGCTAGCGGAGCTTGTGATCGCCCTCTCCTCCTCCAAACGGAGCGAAGAGCCCACAGGCCGAAGATCGGGATGCAGCTCGGTTTGAGCCCAGGGGAGGCGGGATCCGCTCCTATTTGTCAGAGCTTTTACATCGTCACTTTTCATCGAAGTGGCGGCGGGGGAGTGGAGGGTGGGGGGGGGCTCTAATGTACTTGCGCCGTCTTCCTCCCTGCATGAGTGTTTTCTGTTTGGCTGCTGTCACTGAGAAAAGACACATAAGCACTCGCCCTGCATCTTTTCACACACACTTTCTCTCTGAAACACACGATGTGCTCTCCAGGGCTGAGGATTCTCGCCTCTCTGTCTTTATCTGCTGGTAAATGTTGACAGACCGCTGAGCCCTGATGTCGGACTGTGACAGGCTCAGCTGTTTGTTTCTCCTTTTTTCTCACCCCAACACTTTACAAAGGGGCCTCTGGTGTGGTGGTTAGCCATCATGGCTGCTCAGCTCGCAGCGAGAGGACCTCTAATACCGTCCCGGCTCCACCGCCGAGGCGAGCGCTCGGCTGCGCCCGGGTCGGCCGGCTCGCAGACCATTAGGGAAATGGCTGAAGGGGTTTCTGGTGCTTCAAACCCGGCTGCACTGTTCACATTAATGAGGGGATTGTCAGCATATCAGAGCTGATGGGTGTGACGAGCGAGGCCCCAGTACGGTCCCGAAAACAGGACAGAATTCACTTCAGTGGAAAGCTGGAGGGACTGTTGTCTTTGGCCTAGTTTGTGCTGCTGCTGTAAACTTAAGTTTTCAGATGTGTATGCAGATGAATGGCCTCCATCACATCGTACCACCGGACTGTGATTTAGGACCACGAGAAAGTCAACAAAGGATCAGAAATGTCGGTAATTTATCGCTATCTCGCTTGTTTATTATTCAGGGGAAGAAGCATCAGGTCCTGACAGACGCATGTACGCGTGTTCTTTCATGTTCCTTCTGTGTTCATTTATGAACATGAATAAATACTAATATAATAAATACATGTGGCGCTTGGCGGCTCACATTACTGCAGTGTTTAATGGTGACATCTGTGTTGTGAGATTGATCCAACCTTGCAAAGTGAAGCGTTGTTCTTTGACAAAAAAAAGTTTTCTTTGTACATTTGTGACTTTATAATCTCAGAGAATATACATTTTTTTTATAGTAACTTTGATTTTTTTCTCAGAATATTACCCCCTTATTTGTGGCGTCCCCTGGCTTCATAATATGCATATATATCTGTATATTTTTAACACGATATCCCTGATACACCGTCGTCTGTTGGAGACTGAGTCTCTCTCTTCGCTGCAGTTATGCTGGAGGTGTCACGGCGCTCACCTCTCCTCCTTTATGCTTCCCCTGCATCTTGTCTTTTCGCTCTTGACTTCCTGTGGGAACTGTGTTTGTTGAGCGGTCACGTCTGAACAACCCGCCGATGCGACAGTCCATAAAAGACACAAAGACACAAAGGTGAGGACAGACAATGAGGTTGCGTCGCTCGCGGGGTCTCGACCCGCCGGGGGCCACCGAGCTTTGACGGTGACAGCGTCTTCCGTGGAGGATGTCGCCCTGACACATCGGGAGAAACAATGGAGACCGGGAGGATGTAACTAAGCAGATTAAATGGGAGTCATCGGGGTTCCTTTCAATGGAGATGAAAATATGTCGCACACTTCTGTGTTGCAGCTCTGTGGCATTAACTCGGCCTACAGGGACGCAGGAGCGAAGATTGGATTTCAGACCGGAGGACAATTTGAATGGCGTCCTCTGTGTCCATCCCTGGTGACGTGCCCTTGAGCAAGACCCTGCCTGCTTGAGCTTTTTGGTTGACGAAAAAACAACCACTTCAAGTGACTTATCTGCTCCTCTTCGGCTCTTACTTTGAGTAGCATGGTCCTGTATAAGAGGACAGCGAGTCTAGGACCCTCGCTTCTCTTACTGTCTTCAGTGTAGATGCTTCTTTAATACTCTGTTTTATTATTGTAATTAAGTTAGAATAATCAGTATGCGTTATCAGCCAGTCACATGTCAGAAACATGTTCTATCTATTCGGTTTTCTTGCATCTCTCTAGTCCAAACCATGGTCTTTGTGGAGCAGTTTTGTTTCCTAAATCTAAAGTGTAAACTAACACATTTCAAGAGGTCGTGGTCGTTCCACGTGAGCCTTTTGCAGCTGATTTTGGATTTTAAAAGATGCGCCAGGATGTTGACATACTTTACCGTCTTCTTATAAGACAAAGACTTCCTGTGTCCACCTGCAGTTACGGTTCCATGTTTTCAAAGTTAGGTATTGGAGCAGAGGTAACAGGAAGTGAGAATATGCAACACATCTAAAGAGTGTTGTGATGCGTGTGTTCGTAAAGCCAGCTGATTAGAGACGGTGGGATGCAGAGTTAAATGTAATGACTCCTGACCTCCCGAGCTCATCGTTTCCTCTCCTCGTCCTCTCACACGCCCGTCCACTTGTTTTTCTCTCTATCTCTCTTTCCCTTCATCTCAGGGAATTCACTTCACTTTAATTGTTTGACAGTCTTTTCCTGCCTTTATGCCGCGGCCGCAGAAGGTGCCGAGGATTTTTTCCTGCTTTTTTGAGGCATTAATAACATTCCGCTCGACTGATTCCCCAGGGCACCACCTCATTATGGCTTATAGGCAGAAGAAATAAACTGTCTGCACCGCCTGGCAGCTTTTTTTTCCTCCTTTTCTCAGAGAAATGAGGAGTCGGTGTAAAGTGCCCGCTTATGAAACAGTCTTCTTGTTGCTAACTAAAACACATGTCCAGGGTGTTATCTGTTTCCATGACAGGAAGTGACTGCCGGCTGCTGTTGACGGCAGTCTGCACTGGGTGGCAGCACTGTGGGTCAGATTACTGCGCACTGATTTCAGAGGCAGCATGTAGAATGAGCACAATTTAAAGATGTATTTTAGCTGATAGCAACACTTGATTTACCCCCCGTCCCCTATTTAGCATTCATAAGCATTATAACAATAATAGGGGCTCTCAGAAATCAACCCCTTATATATAAATATATCTATTATTTTTGCTTTTTTTAACAAGCTACTTAAAATAGTTGTGAGCTGATATTTTAATCTGTCAACCATTACATCTGCCTTTATCAGCATCCATCTCCATGACAAGAGAGCTGGAGCTGGAGCTGGATGCATGAGAACAGATTCCTGATTATGGTGTGATTTGGTTGAAAGCTCTGGGAAAAGTGGATCTTGAGCTCGTGTTATTTTGTCAAACTAGTGTTTAATACTACTAGACTATTATTTTAAGCTAAAGAAATGTATCACTCGAGTTCAAAACCTCACTTTGTTTGTGTGTTTTTTAATTAATCTAGAAGATGCAATACGTATTTTCTTTGAAGTGAGAAACAAGTTTAATCCAAACTTCTCTAAGTTTGTTTAGTCAATCATTGAGGGTTGAGAGAGCACATCAGTATTTTCATCTCTTATTTATTTATTTAAACTGGAAGCCGGCCAGTCGTCTTCTGCTGCTGGACACCCAGCAGCCCGGGGTCAAGTGCCTTGCCCAAGGGCAGCAGGGCAGCAGTAGGTCGAGTCAGAGAGTACGTCTTCACTGACACACAGCAGGAAATGTGCGGCTTTAACACCACAAAGGCCAGACGTGCAGACAGCTTTGAATTTTACAAGTGAAGTCACCTCTGTGACTTTTCAAACGTGAAGAATTTCATATTAGAACAACGTTATTAAAGAAGAGATAATCTGTTCATGACAAGTTCAAATATTGAAGGTCGGGGACATTTAAACTCTTTCAAAAGGAATGAAATGTTATTTTTCATAATGTATTAATGGAGTTCTGAATGGGAACTCCCTATTTCAGAAAGATGTGATCTAATAGTCCATAAAAACAACATAAGAAGTAGAATATCTATGGATACATGCCCTTCATAATAATGCAGCTTGATATTTTTTGAAGTCTCGGCACTAACACGAAATGACTGATCCTATGCAACGCATTAAAGTCTGAACTCTCTCCTCCTCCTCAGCAGCCACAATGTGCTGCTGCCTGAATGCACACAGTGATGGAATATTCAATATAAAGGAGCAGATTTATCATATATATATATATATATATTTATATATAAGCTATATGAGTCATGTGCTGTCTGTCTTCTTGCTGTACTGTCTCTGTTTTAGTCGTCAGCGTCTCTGCTGCTGCTTCACTGACACAAACCCGGGTACACTAAATGTAGGTTCTGTTCCTTGCTCTCACTTTGTATTCATTCAGTTGAACCTCAGGGTTGGGTGTGTTGGTGAGGAGTCAATACGACTTCAATCGGCATCCAGACGAGGTCCGCATCAAATCCCACTAATGTGCCTCCCAAACAGATTTCAGCGCTGCCGTTATTGAGTGAAAGGTTGTAATTAAAGGCGGGTTCACGTCGATGAATGTGGGTTATTTAGCTCAAAAGATCATTTCTGGTGATGCTTTACATAATCCTTAAGATACACAAGGAAGCCCTGCTCTTGAGGAATAAATATAAATTAATGGAAAAGCTAATGGACATGTTGATGGCATTTCGGTAAACCTAATAAGAATTGATTCTCGGTTGTGAGAACATTTTCATTCCCCCCCTGCTTTACATGTGTAATGAACCTGCCTGAGCATTGATCAAAAACAAAAATTGGAGGAGTAAATCTGCTTAAAAAGCCCGTCCCCCCCCCTCGTCTGCCTGGGCTTTGTCCTGGCAGCGGGCTGGCCAGCACTTACAGAGGTGCTATATGTCTCTTAAATTACTAAATTGCCTTCTGGCCCCCGTGCTTTATTTTTTTCCCCCCCTCACGATGGTTTGCGGGCATTAGTCGAAAGTTTTTCCCGCAAATATTTAATCCTTGCCGTGACTGACAATGTTGTCAGACCTCCGGACGGGTTTTACGCCGTTATTACAAGCGCTGCTTCGTCCGTGGCACTTTGGATTATTCAAGATTATGTTGTAATCCCTTTAATCCTCATTGCATTAAGATTTCAGTCAAAATACGGCAACAGTAAAGTAGCACTCGGAAGCAATGAGGTCTTAAGCAGGCGTCATGATTGGGCAGCCGCCTTCATTTCCTCCCTTTCCTCTCTTTGTTTATTCTCCAGTCTCTCCACGTTGTCAATAAACTGAGCAACAGATATGTATTTGCTTTTGGAGAAGCTGCGATGATTTATTCCTGGCGGTGAAACCCATCTCCAATCACCGCAGAGGAAAACACATATTTACCAGCTCGCAGTGAGGGCGGGGTGCGTTCACAAGCGGCCTGTGTCTGGGAACTTTCCTGATGAAATATTTGTCTCCGGCGGTGCGTCCCGTGGTTACTGCTCAACTAGTTTTCTCCCAACTGATGTTCTCCTGCTGCTCCGTACAGCCCTTATCTCGCCTCGCTTGACTTGCCGCCATGCCGGAGAGCTTCCAGCAGACTCCTGCATGAATAAAACAACCTCCAGCTTCTTCTGCCGTGTATCTCTATGTATCTATAAAAACCAAATCTGCATCGTGCAGCCGCGTGAGTCTTGACAGGACGCAAATCCATTGAAATGGAGCGAGTTGTTGAATGAGCTGCAGCCACTTCATTTACAAATCAATACTTTCCTCCTAGGAATGTAAACTTTGAGTTACTCTTTCGCACCTTTTAACCATTTGGACGATTGTTTGTGGGCTTCCTTGAAGCTTTGTTGTTGTTTGTTTTTAACAGATTCGCTTCGACTGAGCAGAAACTTTTGACAAAAACATCTTTACTTTCAATCTGGTGGGTTTGTGTCTGAAAGAGCACCTTGGTTGCGTGTCATTACTCATGATGACGCATCTCTCTGCTGCAGCTAGCTGAGTTATAAAAGTATAAAAAAGACCCTTAAATCAAGTCAAGATCACAAAGCGTCCTAACGTTGAGGCTATATGACTGTAAGGGGAAGTATAAGTATTAATTAATACATTTAGCAATTTGATGTGGTGAATTGGTACCAGATGTTTTACTCCTGTAAATAGAAAACCCTTCTAGTGAAAAGTTACAGAATTTAAAAAGTGAGAAATGTAAGTAAAAGCTACTCGTTTGTGTTTATAAAAATACTTTTTAATTCAAACAAGATTTAAATTTAAAACGTGAAGATCACTCGTCAGTTTCTGAGGCATGTATAGAAGATGTGAGCAGTAGGTTTCTTATCCGCACTGACATGTTTCTACCGGTATAGAAGAGCTTCAAGGCCAGAGAAAAGAGGGCGATCAGGTTTTAACAGCATCAACGCTCCACTGATCCTCACCAACCACAAGAAGAAACCATTTCTGCCTCCTGGAGATGTTCTGTGGTGTTTTTTTTCCTTCCTTTTTGCTTGATCTGGAAGATACCAGACGATGTTGTTGCGTTTGTTTCTGGAGGCAGAAACGCTCGGAGGTGGAGGGAGAAGCGGGTACTTGTCGGTGCCGCGGCTCTCGACTTCAAACCCTATAAGATCTCCTAACGCGCCTCAGAGTCAAACTTCAAACTAGCAGCGAGTCGCAGAGAGAAGACGGGCCGGATGATCCTGAGTGGAGCAGATCTGGTTCTTGGTGCTACAGGCCAGCCGTGTGTGTGTGAGTGTGTGTGTGTGTGTGTGTGTGTGCGTGTGCGTGTGCATGTGTGTTTGAGCTGGTGTGTTTGCTGCTCTGAGGTTGGGGGGGTCGGCGGCCTGCAGGGCGGCAGCACGCAGAACAGAAACAGAACAACCTCGTCTCCTATAAAATGTTTTTTTTATGCTTCTAATTCACTTTGCCAAACACGATTTGGAAGAAACATAATTGCTGCGAGGACTTCTTCCTCCATGCACGAGGTGTGACGATGTTGTTAGTTAATATAACCGTTTCTTCACTATCTTTATTGATAAAAACAATGTGTCTTATAAAACTTATATGCAAATAGAAAAACTAAACGCCTACATTTATATGTTGAACGTTTTCTTTCCTCTAGTCTGAATTGTTATTGAACCAGTTCATGAAACACTAGTTTTGTGTCTCACTGCAGTATCTTAGGTTCTGCTTGGAGATAATCAAGTTCATTTCAGCAGTGTCTGATGAAAGAAGCAATCACGTTGCATTATGGGAAGTGTAGGATCCAGTGTTCTTGGAGCTTGACCCTCATTGAAGCCGCTTTGATTTTAACACTTCTTTCTTTCTAAATACTAAATCTCTGTTCCCCTTTAGAGAGTCCCAATCATTAGTGTTTGTAGTTCTGGACAGGAGGTGGAACTCAAAAGTGCATACGGACATTTTAAACTTAAATCTGCGGTTTAACACCATCTCATCATCGTGGTGTATATAAAATGTATACTTTAGCTGCAGTTGTGCAAATATCAGTAACACTGCAAGGCTGAGGGATCAGAGACACCCACACTGAAACCAACGGCACTCTGGGAACTCTGAGGCACTTTTGTTAGATGCCCCAAAGTTTTTGGTGAACTACCTCTTCTCTCTTGTGGCCTTTTGACTTTGCAAACAGACCGACAAGAGTGGACTCCGTGGCTGGATGTCTGAGTGGCTCACTGTAGTGTGTGTGTGTGTGTGTGTGTGTGTGTGTGTGTGTGTGTGTGTGTGAAAGTAGGTTACAGTTTGCTTTTAGGACATGTAGCTCACCCCCTGACCCTGGCTTGGATCCCGCTCCCAGACCCCTTCAGCAGCAACAAACGCTCACTTCTCCCTGTCGGTCGGGGCCTCCGGGACTTGGCTACCGGTGTCAAAGTGCACCGGCAGCCCGGAGAAGCTTTCACATAGTGGCAACACTCAAACCGCCGCCCGTCCCTTCTTCCTCTCCTTCCAACCACCACCCTACACATGTGGGTTTCTATTTATTTCTTCTCCGGCTTGTCCCCAAACGGCGTCGCCGTATCGACCGTCCTCGTGGTCTCCGCTGTGTCGCAGCAGATGAGCGGCTGCTCTCCGCCGGTTGAGGCTGAAACGGTTTGAGTTTCGTTGAGTCAGAGCTGCGGCGAAGCCTCCGATGCCCCTGACGTTTGGCCTGTGGACAACCCGTATCGTGTTGACAAAAACAACCTCAGAGACCCCCAAGTCACTCTGGGGACGTCCCCGCGATTACGCTGAAGGGTTAAACTGACATGAAGACAATCATGGAGTGTGTTTGTCCCCCATGTGTCCAGCTGTATACAGTAGCTCCTCTTCCATGAATTCTTCTGTAATCAAACTAAAACTTTATTATCCTGCTCAAGTTCTGAGGGCTGAGCACAGTTTAGTTTCAGAGAGAACTGTACACATTTAATGAGCGTTTATATATGTTTTGCTGTGAACAGATTGTCTGCGTTGACGTTTGCAGCCAGCAGATGCATACAGAATAAATTGGCCTTTTAGTTTTACTTGATTTAAGGAAGAGACACTTATTCCTAGAAATGTTGTGGAGCAAGTTGACATCTAGAGGAGTGATCGTTTCTCTTGAGAAAATAACGTTTTTAGAAAAGATTTAACGAGATGGAAGTATTTTATTCGTCAGTAAATCAAGCTGCTGCTAGTCTGGCTTCATGCGTTTCTCCTTTAATATGATGTATGATCAGATGTATGTATGATCAGATGTATGTATGATCAGATGAGGCATTGTAATCTTTTTGTTATAATTTTCTGCAAGTTTTAAACACTGAAAAAAGGGAGAAACATCTTAACAGGTCATTTTGGATTATCTAAAATCAAGTTATAGTTTTCTAGTGAAGTGACTTATTCAGACACTAAAGTCTTGAAAAAAAGCTTTAAATACTTCTTTACGCTTTAATAAACGTGTATGCGTACTTAAATATGGCGATAGATTCTCCTTGAGGCTAGTACTAATATGGGTCCAGCCAGGTCATTTCTTACAGATTCTTTCTCATCCTCATCTTTGGGAGAAGTGCAGCAGTAAGTTTGGACTCGAGCTGAGACTGAGCTCTGTCTGCATGTCTGAGGTTTTACTCTGAAGGGTTTCTAAGTCGGTATATCCGGAGATCTTTCTAGGGAGCACTTGCATGAAATGGCCGAGATGTTCCCGCCAGCACACTCGTGATTCTTTTCCAGTTTATACGAGTCGCAGTATACACATGCCATAACACAGAAATATTTTGTCAATAGGCATATACAAAGCACTCTTCGGGCCACAGGAGAGCCATGAGAGAGTGTCCAATGTTTTTAAGAGGTCGATTCTGTGTTAAAAACAATGGGCAGTAAAACAAAAATCCCCTCGCCGGAGGAAAATAGCCACTTTCACCGCGGCTCCCAGGACGAGTGTTTACACATGCTCAGCTGGATCCGTCGGACCCCACCTCGCTGCCGACCTGCGCCGCCGTACAAATAAACAGGAAGGCCACAGGCACTTGGATGAAGGCCACACTCATAAGTCACCAAAAGCAGTATATTTTACAGAGGACCGGGCCGCTTTGGTGTGGCTCCAGCAAAAGGAATAAACTGTTAATCCATAAAAAGGCACGTTGGTTATGCAATACAGCACTTAGGTGCCATCTGAAAGCTCCACATCCTTTTAGCGCTGGGCCTCTGTGAGCAGCGCCAGTTGATTTGGATGAAGGCTAACAGAGAACTGTTAACAATGGGGATCGTATAACGTGGATGTTTGGTAGAAGCGTATTAATGTCGGGGAACGCTGCAGTTATGAAGGAAAGCTGGACACTTTATTGCCGGGTTCAGAAAATGTAAAACTGTCCAAAACAGCTGGCAGTCACTATTTCGTCCGACCGCTGACTGTTACCGCGGATAATTTAGCACCATGTTGAAATCTGACACCTTCGGAAGAAGCTCTGATTGACAGGAAGTGTTTATCTCGTTAGTGTTAAACAATAGCGGGAAATTGCCTCTAAAGCCGCCGTTTTCAGATGCTTCAAGTTGTCTCGGAGCTGAGTGACTTCTTCTTTTTTTTCTTCCTCCTCAATTTAAGAAGCCGAACTGCGCCACAAAAGAGAAAACCGTCCAGATCTCCTCCGCTACACTTAGACAAACGTAGCGAACATGAAAAGCAATCTTCAAAAGCTATCTTTATCCCTCTGCAGTTTGAAGTGCCGAAATTAAAGTTGCATATGGATGCCATCGAGACGCGAGCCACTCGGGGAGATTAACGACAACGCGAGGCATCTGTGCCTTCCTAAAGCATGTGCGTCCTGGTGGTATACACACACAGCTGACAGCGGCACAGATCAGGACGTGATAATCTGAAATTGCTTCTTTTCAAAGAAGTCCAGGCCGTGTTACTGTAGGAAGTCATGTTGGTCAATGTAGCACGGAAGCGCTCTGAATTATCCCGCCAATCAGCATCAAAAGCAACTCCTACTGAATAAAGTAAAGTCCACGAAGTAAAACTTAAGAAGCACTTTGATGAGGATAAACTGGCTTTTCACTAAAGCGCCAACGCTGAAAAATACCATCTCTGCACACCTGAAGTCTAAATGACTTTCTTTGGATGCATGAAAAATATTACAAGCTGCTAAATTGATCATCTAACCAGACATGAGCTCAATTGGTGCTTGAAAACAGCTCGAGCTGTCGTCTAATATATTTTATTTATATAGCACAAAATAACAAATTTGAGCCGTGATTTGGATAAGCTCCAAAAAAATAAACCTTTAACAGAAAGGTGAAGACCGTCACAGGTCCAACTCGCTGTGCACAATCAGAAACCAAAAGGCATAAATATGAATATGTTTTTGTTAAAAAGAGACCGAATCTGGAAAATATCCGAGGACGGTCGAACCCAGAGGAACATACACCCGAGATAATTAGACCGAATCCAAACTACGGCTGACCCAAACTGAGAGGGAGCATCGATTCTGGCAGCAGCCGATGATCCACAAATTAACAAGCAAATAGAGTAGAAATATGTAGAAATATAGGCCGTTTCTCCATTTAAACTTTGTTCTCTACTCTAAAAACCCAGGCAGAACAGGACTCACTGGATATGAAAGTTGGCATCGCCCACGTCACAAAATCGTGAAAACTTTGGCGCTGAACTTAGTCCAGGATTTTGCAGAATCTTCTAATATCGATGTTGTTGACAGACGATAGAGTCAAAGGTGTTGCTAGGAGTTGAGGGGTTCTGTGGAGACCTCCACCTCGAGGAACCCAAAATAATACATCCAGATGCTTTTTTTGTTTGTTTATATAATCCATAAAACACCCCACTGTCAGAGGACACCAGTCGTCAACATGAATGTATGAACCACTAATAAATCCATAATTAATGACTGATCAACCCTTCATAGAGAGCGCCCTGTTAGAGAGTGGTACCAAATGTTCTGACATGTGAATCCACAGCTGAAGGTGCATTCTGGGATATATGAGGCCCGCCGGGACACACCGGCAGCAGGAAAATATTTCACAATGAAAAATACAGCACTATGGGGAGAAAGGCTTACAGAATACACCTCTTTTGCAATATAAACAGGATTTCCATCTAAATTGTGTACACAGCCGCAATGGTTCAGCTGGAGCGCCTCAGGTCTTAGCTCACTAATATGGCAAACAGCATCAATGCGGAGATCACTCACGCGGACCCCAAAGTAAATACAACCCGGCGATTCGTCCAAGGTAACAATTGAGGTTGTGTACGATATGATGGAATGCACAAACCCCCCCCCCCTGCATTAAACGCTAGTTCAAATATTTATATTTCTTTTTGGTATAAATATAACAGAAAGTTTCACAGTTCTGGCATTGTTTGGAAGGCCGAGGAACCCGCTCGTGTTATAAATGAGAGCTCGGTGACAGGTGGCCATGCAAAAATGAAGAGCGTCGGGGCCTGAAGGTAAACACAGCGCTGGAACAATACGGACTGATGTGTTTGGAGGCGGAGCGGCGGACCGAAAAGCGGCGCAGCAGCATATTCCACGAGTCCGAGTTTTATTGCCTCCGTCAGGCCGTGAAGGAGAAGTCCACACGGCCTCAGAGACAGCTCCTCTGGCCTGGATGGAGTTTCTCTTTTCTCCTCCACGGCCGCAGATTTAAACGTTTCTAAAGGGACAAGTGTGTGATCCTTCTCCTAAAGAAGTGCACACACACTTCTCAGGCTCACTAGACTCCAGACTAACAGGAATCTTAAAACACTTAAATTTGTCTCTTTGCGGTTGCTTTTGTGAGGCTCTTCTGAGTTGGTACGTGTCTCTTTGAGGGACACTTGTAGGTGAAGGCCAGAGGGTACTTTTGGCCCCTGGGCCTGTTCAGTAATCCATCCTTGATTCGTTTGAGTTAACTAAACCTAATCAACAAAACTACCAGATTTTTATAGCAGATTTTAGCAGAGCTTTACAAGCTTACATTTTAACACAAAATGTGAGATTTTAGTGTTCAGTATCAACCTGAACTCAAATCTTTAAATCCTTAAAAACACTATAACTGTCCAAATCTTTTCACTTGCTCACCTTTCTATTGTTGTGAGAATATTATGACCGTTAGAAATACAAACACAATCAAATCTGTTTAAAGCTGCAGAGCAAAACCAGCTCAGATGAACACAGACGATGGCCGACATCCTGACATGCGTTTCCATGATGCCGAGTCCCCGTAATGAACCGGAGCTATAAAAAAAAAAGACTTAAAATCTGTCTGGCCGACCTCGAACGAGAGCGGAGATCAATAGGAGGTCGCTTTGATAATTGCTCAGCGCTTCATTAAAAGCACGGCGAGCTCGCCGAGGATGCCCCCTCTTCTCCACGTCACATCAGAGGCCAGATTTTAAAAAAAACAGAAACACACGTTGAAAGTTCTTCCCTTCTGTGGCCGTGATGGTGAACATGTTCTGATTGGCTTTAGGAGGAGATGAGCGAGCTATCAAAGCCAGTTAATTTGGCCCGTTAGGAAAATCTGTCAGCTCTTAGAAAACCTTGAGGAGGAAGACAGTGTCGGCTTAAATACGACGTGACGCGTCCGAAAGCCATGACCGACCATCTCCATCTCGTAGAGCAGCACACGCGCTGCAGAAAAGGTCTTTCTGTGCTGCAGAATCACTTTAATCAGCGACGGGTTCTCTTGAATTCTTTGAAAATTAGATTTCATTTGCTTAAAAAAAAGAAGAAAACCTTGTAATTCAACTTGCAGCCAGTGAAATGAGGTTCATTAAGGTTTTGATGTGACTGGATAATCACCCTTCAAAATATAAGCAGCGCTGGTAAACATGAATTACCAAGGGAAGGGGGGGGGGGACCCGGCAGCAGCAGGACCTCATTGGTAATGCAAAACTTTAATACTGGCGACTGAAGAGGCTTGACGTGCCGAGGTGTAATGTCAGCTATCGATTGGTCGGCGGTCGGGTGTCTCCGTGTCAGGCCCCATTGACATTCTCTCATCTTACGACGGAGGGAACTTGTTATATCTGTTTATGTGCCAGGAACTCGTCGTCTCAGCTGCAGCTCGCTCTTCTTCTTCTCCCCTTTTTCTGGGAAGGAATCGTAACAGATCTTCAGGCTCGGGCTGTTGACTGTAAGTGCAAAGGCAATTGATCACACCCCCCCCACACACACACACACACACACACACATAATCATGCAACATACATGCAAACATACACAGTGAGGTTCTCCCATATCCCCAGTTTGTAACACAAAGGGTCCTTTCTAAAGCTCCAGATGAAACGGAAGATGAAAGTGGAAACAAGTAGTTGTGTAAGGATTGAATATTAATGCATCAGATATTATTTAATAAATGAGCACCTGCCTCCCTTCTTTCCTCCTTTACTTTGACTCCCCCCCCCCCCCCAAACGCTGGCCTGCAGTTCATCACATCACATGTCACACCTCCAAAGCTCGCTCTTCATGCACGCACGCCTGCACACGCCGCATATGTATTTTCTCAAAACAAACTCCCAAAGACCGGGAGCGAGCGTGTCTTTGTTAGGTGACAAGTTGACGTCGCCGCCACGCCCCCCCCCCCCCC
>NW_022280042.1:9702134-9707252 GCF_004355925.1 Anarrhichthys ocellatus
GCGGGTGTCTACAACCCCCCCCCGGTCCATTGCTCTCAGCAGGGGTTATTGATTGTGACGTGCGCTCGCAGTGCACCTTCCCAGTCGCCTGTCAGCCAGATGCATGCTGGCAGGTCCGGTCCCCCCCCCCCCCCCCCTTGACAGCTCCCGCGCGGCAGGGAGGTTGTTGGGGTGGCGATGGTGTTGGAGGGGGGAGGCGTTTGTCAGAGAGCCAAACAGAGGGAGAAAGACAGCTGGCGGGGCCCTGGCCCTTGGTTTCTCCCCGAGCCTGCAGAAGGTGAACCTCGACCTCTCGTTGTCGTCGTCGCTACAAGGTGAGTGGAGCTGCCGGGGCGGGTTAGCCTCTGTTTGAGGGTACCCAGGTCTGTCACAGTGCATTTTTTCCGGGTTTTCACCCCCAAAGAGCCCCTCAGGATGAGGATGAACCGTTTCAGTCTGTTCTCCACATTACTGTCGCTTTTCACCACCACGTTTAGTACGACAAACCCTCCCCCCTCCTTTTCCTGCCCTCCCTGTAACAACCTGCCAACCAACCATCCCCCCCCACCCCCACCTGCGCAGCTTGTTTAACGCGGGCGTCTCCAGGAGGTGCATCCTGTGCACGCTCGGCGGCAGAGACAGGTAATGAGTTAGCTCGGGGGAGGTCGACATGACTGCACGCGTGTGAGAGTGTGAAATTACCTGACACAGCTTTCATCGGCGCAAGGTGCCCCCCCCCCCCCCCCCCCCCCCCCCCGTCTGTGTGTCTGCAGCCGTGGGATTTGTACACACATGTTCACACACACAGAGAGAGAGGAGGGAGGGAGGTGGGAGAACATAACATATGCCACTTGGTGAACGCTTTAAACCTAAAGGCTCTGTTACTGTGTGAGGCTCCACTGGCAGCGTGGAGAAGTTAAACAGGTTATATTTAACCACAGCTACAAACTCACCACCATGTTAACCTTGTTTAACCATTAATAACCTAGCAGGTCTCTTTGTTACTCACACATTAACATCAAACATTAGTGTTTAAGATAAGATGTCGGCCATATTGCCCGGATCATTTGTTGCCGTTGTTGCAAATTAAAAACAATGCACAGGAACGACCTGTTGTTGTTTGTCATGTTTTCTTGTGCAGTAAATGGGCTACAACTGCATTTCGTTGTGCAACTCTATGTTGCATAATGACATAATGATAATTAACTGAACGTTTGACTTTACTGACCCGTGACAACCAAACTGAACAGTTTGCTAATATTTCTACGTCATAAACAAAGTTAAATCCACTTCTCGTGAAGCAGACTGTTCAAGTCTACGGCACGAAGTTTTGCTGAACTTCCTCGGTTGAAGCTGCTCTGTATGAACTCCCCTGTGCAGCATCACAGTGTTCCACAGTAAGGTGGACTGAGAGTACAAACCAGCGCGTGTCGGGACGAGCCCGAAATACTAAATGGATCATAAGTAATAATCACCCCGAGGTTGCAGACAATAAGCCCCCTCCTCCCCTCAGTATCTCAATCCATTTGTCTTGGAAAAGGAAATTACTAAATCCAATACAGTTCGATAAAAATCTGGCCTGTCTGGATCGGCTGCTGGAGGATAATGCGGCCTGATAAAGGCGCTCGTTTCCGGCCGCGCGCCATCCGTCATCCGGGGGGTTGCTCCCCTGGTCAAGCTGTCTGCTGCTCCAATAGATGACTGCAGCGGTTCAGCCGCTCGCTCCGCCGCCTCGCGGCCTCCACCGCCGAGGTTACAAAGTTTAGTTGTTTGTGAAAGCCCACTCTGTGCAAACTGATTGGATAACAATGACAGGCAGGCTTACTGCAGGATGCAGAGCTGTGAGACACTTCCTGACTTTGTCCCTGCAAGCCTTACTGCTGGTTCATTGTGACGATGACAATGAAAGAATGTCAGCTTCTTCTTCTGTTGTGCTCTTTGTACGTTGCTCTCGATACAGTAACATGTCTCGGTTTACATGCAGCGTCTTGAGTTGTGAGCAGTTACGTTGATGGCGATGCAAAAGTGAACTTAAATGCGGTTACGTTGCTCTCGACCGTTGCAAAACTACAAATAAAGAAAGCATAGATTAACATTTGTGTCTCACTTAACTTAAAAAAAGTTGCTCTGATGTCGTTCGAGATAAAAAAAACTGCCTTAAAAATATATGTTAATATTTTTACCACTTTCACAGATTGAAGTCATTCAACCAACGTCGGTCGTGATCATGAATTCCAAATATTCATTCATTTTCTTATGTTAATTCCTTCAAATGCCACTTTTGGTTTTTAGGAAAATGTAATATTTTTTCACAGCATTGATCGTGTCAGATTTAAATTTTAAAAAACTTGATACCTTTATAAGACAAAAACGACCTAAAACTGCTATAAAAATATTATATTTTATTATTATTTTCCACTTTCACTGATTTAAATCTTTTAATTCATTTTCAGAATTGTAGCCCTTTAAAGATGTCTTGTTGCAGGCCCTTAAATATACTTCCAGCGTTTAAATCATCCCTGATGTTCTGTCACTTTGACCTCTGACCCTTGTAGGTCCTTTTCACAGTTTACATTCCACATATGTGAGCACATCTCTCTGTCGCTGCAGCGTTCAGTGTCTCTGGACGAGAGGCTCCGCGGAATACCTGAGATGTAATGTAATCGAACGCGTCCTGCAGTCTGTCGGCCTGTGTTGGTGTTGTTGAAACGCACCAACGGTGATCTCAGAGAGGCTGTACGCTCTTAAGAGTACAGTTTGATCAGGGTCAAGAGAGACACTTGGCTCTTTAAAGTCCCTTAACTCATCGCTGAGAGATCCCTCGAGGATGTTTTGAGTTCTTTTCACCAAAGAACCTGTAAAAGTCCTGAGAAACCTGAATCACCATGAAGGATTCAGTGTGCAGAAATAGGACACAGAACTGAATACTAATCGCCGATTACGATGCAGATTTGCTTAACAACTCTCTCTCTCTCTCTCTCTGCGGCCCGAGGGAGAACAGGATGCGTCGTCTTTAACTTGAGGTGCTGCGTGACATCTGCACGACCCCGCTGTTAAAGGGGGACAAATGTTGCTGCAGTTAATGAGCAAAGAGCAGCGGAGCTCATAAAAAGGTGTAAATATTGGGACACCATCACAGACGAGGAGGGGTGTGTTCACTTTATAGAGGGAAGGAGGATTTAGTCATAAAAGATCCTGATGGAGATTTAGTTCCACGTCCAGATGACAAAAGCAGGACGTCAACTTTTAAACTCTGGTGGCTTTAAAGAGACTATAGATAACGGCTAAATGACGTCCACAGCAGTACATTGCCTTGCTCCAGTGTTGCTACTATATATATATATATATGTCTTTACATTTGAATTATGCTTAGTTTTTTTACATATGATGAGCAGTCATACAGGTATTCTTTTTATATTGTCACTCATTAAGTTTGTGTACATGTGAATATCTTTCCGAGGGCAGTGAGTGATCTAAGATGAGGCCACGGTTCACAGAGGTGTTCCTGCAGCCCTCTTTGTTTTGGTCAACATGGACCAACTGTGAGAGACTTGACTCGAGAGGCCTCTCCGGTCAGACGCCCCCCCTCCTGAAGGCTGAATAATGTGAGCGCCTCCATTCGATTCACGTCCCTGCCGCAGCATTTCAAAAGACACTTCATTTCATACTTGTTTACGGCTCTCTCCAGAGATCTAAAGTTCAAAATCGCATGCATTTTTAATTCCAAATTAAGCCGGAAAAGGAGGAGGAGGAGGAGGAGGAGAAAATTTCCATGTTCACTTCGCCACATTTTGACAAACATGACCTCCCCTCGCTGGGGTGGAGGGATTATGTGGAACAAAAGTTGGCCCGCTCGCCGTACCAGGGCTTAAGGCTAGTGGGGCGACAGATTAGAATATCTTTCACCCTCTCAAGGAGATAAGAGAAACACAACCGTCAAGAAACGGTGCAAAACATAATGAACTCCTGATCTCACACCACCAAAGAGCATGTGTGAAGTTGAGATTCGTAAATCTTCAAAACGGTAATGCAGATGTGTGGATCCCCCCCCGCTGCTTATGCTTCTCCTAATGCTTAAAACATGATCTTGGTTATCAAAGGTTGGAGAAATCTTCCTGCTCATTGTCTTTTCCTCGGAGGAGTCCACTTCCAGACACAACCATCGCCCTCCGCGCGGCTGTTTTGTTGCCGTTCTTCTTCCTTATTATCCCAGATAATTACAAATATGTCGGACGTGTCGCCGCATGACGTCTGGTGACGGTGGCGAGCCGCGTGGCTGAAATGACACGGTGATACATCTCACCCTCTCCCGCTCTCAATTAGCTCCCGGTGCTCCAGGTTAATGGAACTTTTGATTGGGGGAAACTGTGGTTTCCTGGATGTATGGGGGGTCGACCCCGTCCTTATCTGCTGGTGCAGAAAGGCGACTTACTCTTATGTGTGTTTTCCACTCTGGACGAGAAGAGCACCAAATGCTATTTATTTGGCTTCCTTTACATTTTACTCTGACGTTTGTATAGTGAAAGCAAGCTACTCTAAAAACTAATATTGTAATAAATCTGTCAAAAAGAATCTAAATGGGTCAAAACTGTAATAAAGCCGACTCTGTTATAGACTTAAAGTTAATCTGTTGCCCTTAATAATAGCATCAAACAGCAGCGATGACGTCACACATAGTGTATTTAAAGTCGTTATTATTAGTCAGCAGTTTACAGCCCAGTTGATGTCACAATAAGTTATTACATCATAACTCGACATACTATGATCTGACTCCTCGCTGCAAAAGTTTGTATTGTAAAATAATTTTGTTCTTTTTAATGTTTCTATGTGATGTTTGAATTCGCTTTGTTGTTTTCAATATTCACTTTTAGCCGTCATGGTCCTATTGTTTAGGAAGTCGTTGGTGATAAACTGGAGGAGAAGGGATTCAAAGTGAAAATACTCAATTCTGCGATTCCCTGCATGTCAATTGGAAAAGTGAGCGTCTCATACACGTAACAATCGGGTTAAATCTGCTTTCTTTCTGCAACCATTCCTGTGGTCCATCCTCCAAATGTGTCTTTTTAAGATGCTGTGTGACCATTTGTCACCAAACCCAGAGTTTGGAGGGTAAACCGTCCTTCTGAATGACCAGCAGAG
>NW_022280042.1:9707262-9720947 GCF_004355925.1 Anarrhichthys ocellatus
CACTGACTGGGCAGAGCGGTCAGTGAGATTACTGGCCTCCCAGTCAGCCTCACGTCCCTCTGCACAAAACCCTCCTCCGGCCAAACAAAACCCGCTATCAGAGGATGACACCAAACACCAGCCCGCCGGGCATCTTCCTCCTCCTCCTCCTCCTCCTCCTCCCTTTCTTCCTCCTTCCTCCACAAACGCACCAGTGAGTTTCACTTTAGCTCGTTTGCGGCCATGTTGGTGGCAAGGTGACAAGAGCAATACAAGAGAAACATTCCTGTAATTTCCAGAAAACAAGAGCTTACGGTGGAATTGTTCTCCAATGGGGGGAGCTGCCACCTCTCTTTCTTCTTCCCCTCAGTTTATCTAACTCACCAAAAAAAAGGGGGGAGATTTATCCACACACACACACACACACACACACACACACAATCCTCCTGAGGAATGGCTGGCGAGCAGAGAAGAAATGCGCCCTGACAATCTCCTCTTCCCTCCGGCGGCTGGATGCCAGAAACGAGCGCTGTTTCTTCTGAGAGATCTTTTACCGAAGATGCCAGGGATTAAGAAAGAAAAGACTGCAGGACACTGCTGTGTCACCTAGCATTAAACAGCCCTAAACTCTCCGGTTATGAGATACTCTGCGCAAAATAGGCCAGAAGAGAGAGAAGGGAAAAAGAGAGGTTTTGATTTCTTATCTCTTTTTTCTCTCTCGCCGTTTTCCTCCGAGCCCTGATGCCCCTGGTCTCTACTCTTGGTGGTTGGTGCCTTCACACACACACACACACACACACACACACAGTCAGGCACATGCAAATCCGAGTCGGCTTTACTGGCAAACTAATCATGATAAACAATTTTTATGAGGAAAGATGGAAATAGTTCAATACGTTTTGTGCAAAAGATAAATAACAAATGAAGATCTGTAAAAATGAAATTAAGCTAAAATGTCTTCAAATTTAAAGAATCCTGCGTGTAAAAACAACGCATGTAGATTCGGTTAGTAGTAGTATTATTATTATAGTAGTTGGTAGTAGGGTAGATTCATATAAACTGTAAAAGGTGAAGATGTTGAAGATTTAAGAGCTAGATGCATTTGAGTGTTTGAAATGTCAGAATATTCTGGTACATTGATATAAAGAAAGAAATCGGTATGTAAAATTCAAACAAAAGGAACAATATCAAGTCTCTTGCATTAGCATCTGTTGCTAATAGAAATATGAATACGAGAACATTTTTCAGTCCTCGCCCTTTTCGCGCTTGTGTTTTGCTCGATGAGGTCTGTGATTGATTGATCCTGCCATTGAATTCAAGTCAGCCAGTTCTCACATTTTAGAACCTGAAGCCATCAAATTATTATTTTTGCTTTGATAATTGGCGATTAACGGCCGATCGATGCTGCACTCTGCTGCTTCTGTTCTCAAACTGCTCATTTCAGATACAAACTCTCTACATTGGAGGTTAATAAAAGCTGTTGACATGAGGAGACATTTCTGTTTTTAGCCAGGCCCATTTTGACTCATTGCATTTTATATTTGTTGGTGTTTCCGGATTGGGTCCAAATTTTTACAAAAATGTGGCTTTAAGTTTTCTCTCATTTAGTGGATTAATGGAGTGTTGAGGTCCAGGTGTCTACGGTGTCTGCATGCTGCAGTTTCTGATTTAAGAAATTTAACTTTTTTGCCTTTATTAGCTAGTTTTCAGCCAGGAGCCATGTGGCTGAGAGAGCGGCACGTCATGCAACAAAGGTCCTCGGCGGCCGGCATCAAACTGCAGCAGATATACTGTCGGCCACCAGGATGCCCTGAAATAAACGTGGTCGTCGTTCCCGTCGTTGCTCTTTCAAGAAGCGTCTGGTCTGACAATCTGAAAGAAAAGCGGCCAAAAGTTTCCCGTCGTCTTTGTCATCTTTTTCGAAGCGGCTCGGCCCGCTCTGAATAATTCAGCGGCTGCCTGGTCGAATGCAAACAAACGGAATAAAACATAGATAGTTATGAGGCATAAATATGAACAAACAGCATCTAGAAGCATTAAGGAAACACAGAGCGTCTGGGGTTTGGAGCGACAGATGAGGACAGTGTGTTAGACTGGCTGGACGGAGCCGTTACCCCCCCCCACCTCTCGTTCACCCTCCTAATGATGTGTGGCCTGTCAGAGAGACGCAGCCAAATTACATTCAGGACTACAAAGCCTTCGTCCGAGGTTTCCTCTCTCTGTGCAACACCCTGCAAAACAATAACTGGGATTCAGCAGCTGCAAATTGCACTAAAATTTCCCATTCTCTCTCTGTGAATTATTAATGAGAGCCAAACCAAAAAAGACAAAAAGGGAAAGGGGGGGAGAGAAATATCTACAGCATGCCCGAGCGGTGGAGAATGCTATAAAGCCGTAATTATGCCAGAGAATGAGAAATGGAACAAAGTTGTTGGAGCCAGAAAAAAGCGAGGCAGAAACTGAAACTAAGAGCTCAGAGGGAGGAAAGAAAAGTCGTTTTATTACACATGCAAAACGCCAGAGCTGCAGGATCGACACACACAATTAAAACGGGGATAAACAACAGCATTTGCACCCGGTTTGCTCTGTGAGAAAGTGTAACTGAAGATGTATACGGGATCTGTTGTGTAGTGAAAATCTCCAAACATGAAACCGTTTCATCGACTGAAGCGTTGTCCGTCAAACGTAGAACAGACTGCACTGCTTGTAGGATTTCTCTTGAGAGTAGCGACGCGTCACCGACCTTTTGTTAGAACTTGGATGTTTTTGATGGTCTCCGATCACAAAACATGTTGCAGCTTTAACCCACACATTTATGTAATGAAGTCAATTTACGTTAAAGTGCACCCAGCAGCAAGGAGCATACAGAAATATGAATAATGAATGATAGATGGATAGAAAGGTGAAGAAACTCTGATTAGATAACAGAGCTGGTGGTGGCTTTTATTAAATATCAGTTAGTACTCACAACCTTGACTTGTGTAAAATATTAATAAATTAAAGTATCAGCAGGAAAAGTGCTCATTGTGGAGAAAAGCTGTTGTGTTTATTATCATATTCTATTATTTGTTATGTTCTTAATAATGCTCTAACATGAAAACAGTATTTTATGTTTGATGTTAAAAAGCTGATCCCATGTTTTAGTTATTTAAAACAACAAAAGTTTTGAACCAAAGATGCTCAGTAAACATATCAAGTAAAGCAATAAATACCAGTGAGTAAATATATACAATTTATCTACATACATGTTAAATAAACTCAAAAGGTCCGGTCATTAAATAAATGTATTGAAGTAGCATCAAAGTACAGGGATTGAGTAAAAGTATATCATTCATGCTATAAATTAATATAAATTGTATTTAACAATACGATTCAGGTTCCAGCTCCATTAAATACATTCAGATTTGTTATCTCAATTGATTTATAGGCTTTAAAGAGCAACTTTTTACTGAATTTATACTTAAGTTATAATACATTTGATTGATTTTATGAGTGTTACATTCCATTATTAAGGAAATTCAGAAAAAAAAATAAGCATTCTGAGCAATTGGGTCACATCACGTTAGATTACCAAAGAACGAGTTCAGGCTACGTTTTACACATTTAACCTCAAAGCTGGTGTTTGAAAATATATAATAAAAAAAATCTGTTTACAAAAAGTAAATATTTTCAGATATAGAAATACAGAATGCAAGGATTGTAAACCTGTTCTTCTGTTGTCTTATTCTGTGGAATAAAACAGTTTGTTTGTGATGAATCACAGCTGCCCAGTGGTAGATGTTGTCCAATAGATGACTGATGTCTGCTTCCAGGAAAGTGATCGAACCCCGTCGCAAACACACAATATTTCTCCATTTTTTTCCCGCTTAAAAATGCTGAAATTGCAGGATGATTCATTTCAGGATTTGTTCTTTAAATACTCTAAAAATCTCTTTTCATACAGTGTTTGTGTTGTTTTTGAGCAGAAGCCACAAACATCCTCACTGTTGTGGTCTTTTACCGAATATTTGAGAAAGTGCCAACCAGAAAATGTCTCTTATATGCGCACACACACACACACACACGCACACACACACACACGTGGTTCGATCGAGGGCCTGGCATGGATCCTCTGCTCACAGGAGGCAGCGGCGTCCCTCAGGGATCCATAGCTGACCACATAGCTCTGAGAGAACAGCTAGCTCGCCCAGCTGGGCCTCTGCACTCTCTCTCTCACTCTCTCTCTGTGTGTGTGTGTGTGTGTGTGTGTGTGTGTGTGTGTTAGGAGGAGGATAGTGGACCAGATGACTCAGGCGACTCCCAGAATTATGTGGGTGACGTGATCCCCTGATCTGGAGAGAGACGGCTCAAGAGTTCAACAATTAAACTGTATAGAATACACGATATTTATATATAAATATATATATATATATATATATAATCCTGATGTTAATATGCTGCTTTAACAACCTCCACTCTTCTGGTTTCAGGCTCTCCACCAGATGTTGGAACCTGGTTCTGTGCTGCAGTTCATCCCAACCGTGTCGGGTGGAGTTGAGGTCAAGTCTTCATATTGTTTGTGACTTTGTTGAATGGAATGCCTGATGGTTTTTAATAAGTGTTGACAGCAGCTATTTTTTGGGTTTTTTTGCAGAAAAAACAGGCAGCAAAGAAAATCAATGGCCCAAAGCCACAAAAAGAAACCGGTATGAAGGCCCTTACACATCAGGGGGCGTTTTATTTGTGCAATTTATTCATTTAAACTTTTTGTCATGAGTACTTTCACACGGAACGTGAATATTACGCGGCACAAAAGCAAAACATTTTTAGTAGCCAGGTCGATTTTTTTTTTAGAATTTATTTTTTGGCATCAACCAACCACGTTGTGCAGAGCGAGTCCAGTTGCGTCTTCATTATAAAACACTGAGGCTCTGTGGTCCGAATCAAGACGTCAAACTTTATTGCTCCTTTCAACCTTGACAGTCAGCTCACAGTTCTTACCTTTCACAATAAAAGCCCTCGATATATAGTATTCGCAGCCGAGTATTTCACATGTTTGTGTGGTTTATTTGTGTGATAAACTTAGATGATAAACTTTTTTTTGTTTTTCCTTAATATGACTCTGGAATAAGTTATTCAAATGCTTTACATGAATTGACAGTGAAAAATAAGTTCAACTTGCCTCTTGGTTGTAAATGAAACAATTTCATGTTAATGCAGAGCAACATGTCTCATCATTTTTATCAAATGAGGACACCGCAGTGTCAAAGAAGAGACGGACACTAAGGAATAAATGAGGTTTCCATGGTTCAAACTGAGCTTCTCTGCAGCTCTTTGTTTAACAGTAAAACCTTAACGTCTGGACTCACCTGTCAGATATTTTGTCTTTGTCAGCGCGTGATTCGAGATGCTGTTTTAAGGATTATAATATGAAGAGTTTAAGTATTTGAGGCCGACATTAATTGTCTTTGCTTCCTGTTTTTGTGTGTCCAAATCGTTTCCTGTTCAAAGATGTGTCTAATGACTGTTGAATGTGTCAACGTTTTAACTCTACCTGGTCGGGGTTGAAGCTCATGTGTGTGTTTGTGACTTGGGATTGAAGACGTCTGTTGTGGATGCTGCTGCTGCTGCTGGTCGAGGTGGATTCACGCGTTTCCTGGTGCTGTTCTACCCTCTACTGGCTGCTGAGAGGAAGTTACTGCAGTAAATAATGCTCATTTGAAACAAGAAATGTTTGCTGCATTTTTGTAAAGTCATTTTTTTTACACATTCATACATGTTTGTCTTTAAATCTGCTTGCTGACACAAATGTTATAGAAATGTAAGATCTCCAGAGCAATTATAGTGTGTTACTGTTAATGCTATTTACTGCAATATTTTCAGTTTCCTTCTTTCAGTATTTGTTTTTTATGTTGTAGAAAGATCCGGCATAACTTGAAAAAATTCAACCGCTTAGACTTTTTATCTCTGATATTAGGTCCACAAATATAAACGTCTGTGTATGCATGAACCTGTGTACAGTATGTGTGTGTTTGAGAGCTCCCGTCTGCTGCTCCTCAGAGTTCAAGGTCGCCGTGCGTGGTTATTTTCAGCTCGTCTTCACTTTGATCCGTGTCGCAAAATGACAAGGTAACGCAACTCGGGGGGTCAGCTGTGTTACGGGAATGCTTCCACGGATCGGGAAAGAGGAAATCAATCCTGCCTGACAGTGTCTTCAGGATACTCCGACCTGACTGGACCATGACAACTGCACACACAGACACAGACAGAGGAAAGTGGATAGATAAGCACTTAAACTCACACAAACAAACACTCGTAGTACACACAAACAACCAAATATAGCACGCACACATGTGCTCCAGCTGCCTCTCTGTCTGACACGGAGGACTTCTGTCAGCCCCGGTTTGTCCGTCGTTCATCAACACGCGGCTTCTGAAAAGTTCTGCTCCAAAAGTAGAGGATAGATGGAGATCAACGGTGGTGACACACGGATTTGTGCTGTCGACCTTTGAGGCAGCGCCGATCCATGAAGTCCAAAGTGCCTCGGCCCATGAGAGACGCACCTCCAGCAGCTTGGCCTCCACTGTTCTTCGCCAGATGATCTCCGGGTCTAAAAAGCGAAGCCAATGCCGAAGTGTCTTAAAGCTGCATTCTCTCTAGTGTCCACCAGGCGGCGACTCCTCTGGTTGTATAGAAGTCTATGAGAAAATGACTCTACTTCTCTCTTGATTTATTACCTCAGTAAACATTGTAAACATGAGTTTATGGTCTCAATCTGTAGTTTCAAGTCTTCTTCAATACAGCATGATGTTCATTTAGTACATTATGGTCCACTTAGAGTCACACAGACCATAAAGCAGGGGATGCTTTAGGGCTACTTTGTGATTACCAGGTCACTATCAGAGTGTTGTCCGGTCTGGGAGTTGTCCGTGTTTTGGTCTTACAACTTTCCCAGTGTGTTTTCATTTCGTGAATGATAAAATGTTTACGGTTGTACTTCGCTCCACACTGTTGTTTCACTTCCAAAAAAACAAGATGGCGGCGGCCAAAATGCAGAACCCGAGTTTTAAAGTATTTTGATCTGGACAGCTTTTGAAATTTATTGGTACCTCTAGACGGATCTAAGTGATTACAACAGGGCCTGTAGCTTGTGGGCCCCCCCCCAATTCCACTGTCTGAAAACTAACAGGCATCTGTGGATGGTGGGTTGGTCGCGCAGGGGTTACGAGGGAGACATATTTCTGACAAATGTGCCATCTCAATAATTAGCTCAGAAGCAACATATGAAACATTAAACACGCCAGGCGCTGACGACAATCAAAACATTTCAATTGTTGTCAATTATTCATTACTTTGAAGGTTCTGAAGGGGTCGTTAATATGGAAATAAGCCGGCGATGCTAACAAGGTTGTAGAATCTGATTCCGAGTCATCTGAGCACACAGCAACCCTTTTTTATTTTAGGCTAATATTTTGCCTTTTCTTGTCTTTTCTGTCTTTCCTTTGTCATAGCGGCTAGTCTTCAAACAACCATTTTTCGACCTAAAAACAAGCTGCTTTTATCCACTTTTTATTTGATGGAATTATTTGATAGCTTCAGCTCAGCCTCAAATGAAGCCAAACCGCCCAAAACAAGTGCAGTGCTTACTGCTATTTTTTCTTTTATTTTTGCACATGGCTTAAGAAGTTACTACTCAGTACTACTGAGGTAGTTACCCTCAGTGCCTTTTACAAGTGAGCGGCCATTAAAGTTACCACGTTACCAGCTACCTTTGCCAGCTAATCTATTTAAGTTAATTAGTTTTCATGCATGCAGCTCTCAATCCCAATTACCTGTCGACACCACCGACTGCCCAGGGCAGTTGGGGATTTGGCTTAATATATCCCCACACATGACGGGAGGAAAAATATCCTCGAGATTCAACAAGTCAAGTAATGTGACTGCCAATGTGACTTGCATCTGAGGGAACATGCACCCTCATGTGCCCTGGAACGCCTCAGCCCGTTCTGAATGACAAAAGATGGTGATGGACATTGTTTTTTATGTACTATACAAAGTCTTACTTGGGACTTTTATAACATATTGTGGCTTACTATGTCTTAGTGATATGGCTATTTTGTACTTTTTCATTCACTGCACAAATGGGCAACTTATCTAATATCTTGCAGATAAAACACCCATGAGGGATGGGTACAGAGAACGGTTACAAGTGACACAAGTAATGTTCAAAAGACCTTAGGTTGGAAGTTTGACCCTTTTGAGATGCAGTGAATTTGTAATATGAATCAAAAGTAATAAAGTTGGAGGACCTGAAGTTGTGGGTATGATCAAAAAACAGTCATAGTATAGCATGTTGAAAAAGGCAAAAATGGTCATAGGATAGCATGTCAAGCATGTCAAAAACAGTCGAAAAAAGTTTTTGCTTATGAAACCGACAGGCACTTCTTTTGTGTTGGGAACAAACCTATCGTGCCACCAATGCATAAACATAGAGACATGTTATCTTTGTGGATTTGACTTATTATTAGAGTGTTGGATGTCAACAAGCACTGCACCTCATAATAATCAAACAAATACACCTCAGGTCTTCTGTCACTCTGAGCTATTTGATCAGAAAGGATAGTCTACTGTTTGGCTTTGCACGTTAATATACCACTGCATCTCACAAGGATTGAACCCATGTACTCAGGTCTTCTGTCACTCTGATCAGAAAGGATAGTCTACTGTTTGGCTTTGCTTGGCATGTTAATATACCACTGCATCTCACAAGGATGGACCCCATGTACTCAGGTCTTCCGATCCTCCGACCTATAACTGTGAGCTGTTACTAGAAACATTAGTCTAATGTCTCATAGCTCATGGCCGATAGAGAACCGGCAGGCAGACTGAAAATTTGGGTCGATTCTTATGAGGTGTGGTAAGTTTAGAGTTCCAACATCCAAAGAGGACGTCAGACACACCAGGAAAGAGGTTAGGAGCGACAGAATCGATAACTCAGTTTAATGAAAGCTCGGTTGGGAATTTTCTGGTTCGATCCTTATCGCGTTCAGAGTTTAGAGGCCCGACATCGAATCACAAAGTCAAATGCGTGTAGAGACATAACTGGAGTGTCAAGGCAGATGTGTTTAGGAGGTCTGTCTTTGGTCTGATAACCACACATGAAGTCAAATACACCAAGAAACCATTCAACTGTGTTGGGTCAATTAGCTCAAGTTGATTACCGACTTGCTGTAATTCCAAAGATTGCGCGTTCGATCCTTATCGCGTTCATTCTGTTTTGAGGTCTGACCTGCAATTGCAGAGTCAAATACGACTGCAAGTGTGGCGTCGAATAGCTCAGGCTGATGGCAGACGCGCCGCACCAGATTTAAACCGAAGTTTCGGAGAAATGTAACCAGGGGGTTATGGGAAAATGGAGGATGACCAGCTGGAATTTAATGTGAGAAGAAGGAAGAGCGTGACTTCTCTTAAGGACAGTTTTGCTTGATAGTTGATTAATACTTTACTTATCGTTTGCTCTAAAATTAAGTGGATAGGGTTTGAACACAGAACATCAGGCTTCTTTTTTTAATGTTAACTTTTATATTTCCTTGACTATCTTTCATGGTTTATGTAGCCGTTTACCGAGTATATCCTAAAAATCCTAAAAATAACTGAACCACATCGGGTTTGAACACAACCTCAGGCCTTTTAACCCGTGTTATATCACTTTGAGCTATTTCACACTTTTACATAATTTCATAAACCTTTTTACTCCTCTTTGGGTGCTGGACTTCAAAAGTCACTGCACCTCACAAGGATTGACCACACAACCTCAGGTACTCTGTCCAGTTGTTTATCACTCTGAGCTATGTCATCTTAGAGCAATGATATTTTCTTTGACCTTCTGATCCTCCACATGGGGCATTGGACCATTGCATCTACTGTAAGTTATTTTACCTGCAGCTGCTTTTTGGCTTCATCATGGTGTGGCAGAGACCACGTCCATCAACTACAGGCTTGAACATTTTAAAGTCGGATTTCTCAGTTCCTTTGTCACTTCTGATCTAAATATCTTTTTCCAATCAACCTCATGAGGATTTACCTTTTTTTTCACTTGCTCCCCTTTGATTAAAAATGTTCCTCAGAGTCACAGCTTCTTTGTATTTTTTGCTCAGACAAACCAGCGAGCCTTCAGTCGTCATTAAGACTGTAAATCTGCATATTTCCCTCTTTTTCAACAGTACAGTCACTTTACGCACAAGTAGCCCAAGGAAAGACAATATCCAGCCTCTTTTCAATTATTTATTCCCACATCACTCCTAAAAGATGACAAATGCTAATTCTGGTCCATTCCCCCAGCTGGGCATGCAAGTGCTCATTAGTTTTAAAGAAGGTTAATCCATTTAGGTTTTGCATATTGATATGCCAATTATGTCTAATCGTGGAATAGGCATCCGTCAAGGTAATAGTGCATAAACACATGCAAGAACATTAGGGAGAAGTCAACGTTATAATAAAGTAGGTGTTAATTGGTGAAGGAGGACTGTCGGCTAACTCATGTGTGTAATGTACAGCCGGGTGAGGAGGGAGGAAAAGGGGGTCTCATCACATTTTTCTCCCCATGCTGCGAACTGTCGACTGGAGAGGAGGGTCACGGGGGCAAGGGATTGTGGGAGCTGTTATTTTGTCTTTGCAGTGGAGAGAAAACGTTTACAAAACCAGAACAGATGCAATCTGTAGGTAAGTGGACTGTACTTGTTTTTTAGATGGCCGGGTTACACATAACTTTTTGTTTTTAAATATAATCCCTGAATTGCTGCCAAAACAGTTTTTTATCATCTCTTTTATTTCAAGAGAGTGCAAAATAATCAGCACTCACCATATCCACGATGTCCTTCATTTATGCTGTGCCATCATCGATCATCTCTGGAAAAAGTTTAAGCAAAACAATAACGGGAACCAAAGGTCTTGATATTTGGATATTTATATGAATTAAATAATGTCTAGTTTGAATATAAAGAAGCAATAATACAAGATATTAAATCAAAAATGTGTTGTCAATGCAAACATTCATCATAAACGGAGTGCTTTTTAGTGTTTTTCTCTTGTTTTTTATTTTCAATCCTACAAATTTCATCCTAAACTACAATGATCGGGGTCTTTTTTTATGCGTTGGGACGTACAATAGCACATCTTGTTAGTTTTAAACACAACATTTTAAGACTGGGCATAAATGAGTTCACTGCAGTCTGAAGCCGTTCACTCTAACACTGAGATCACACTAAACAAACACTGTCACAGTTTGTGTTTGAGGCATTTAAGAACAGACACACGTGGAGAAATATGTGTCATCAATATTCAGAGTGCAGTGCCAAGTATGAATTATAGATGTAATACCCAATGAGGCCACAAGATGGCGGCAAACATCAACTTTAAATCACATCAGTGGCTTCATGTTGCACTGCAGAGTGCAGCTGTGTGTCATGTACAAATAATATTGTTTTTTTTACCGTTATTCATCAGGAACCGAGTTTTCAGATCATGTCCCACCATCCCAACAAGCTGCAGGAGACAGAAGTAGAACATGATGTTGAAATAGATTTGTAGCTTTAGAGATGAAAGGGTTGGTTCACAGTTGTAAAACAGTAGTTCACTGAAACAGGCTGTAACATTCCTTCTGTTCATATAACATATATAATAATTATGTCACTGCCATGTTGTATACTTTTTAAAAGACACGACACAAATGTTTTATATAATGTGCTTCAAAATGATAAGAGCCCAAGCAGCTCACACAATGCATGAACTGATATTTATAATATTTTGGGGGGATTCCTCAGATGCAATACTTAGCAAATACGCAACTAGTGTTTAGGGTCATGACTATTTTGAGGGAGTTCCTCAAGCAACGTTCTTAGGTCCCTTTAAATATGTCAGTGATGATGAATCTGGCCTCACTTTGAGTGAAAACAGGCTGCTGGGCCTCACTGAGGGACGGTTACACCTCCATACTGTAGGCCAGAGTACTGTGAGACCTCTAGACCTTCAGCGTTTGCTTTTCTCACGCTGTCAAGATTGATTATGAGACATTCATAGTAGAAGGTACAAGTACTGGGATATGGAGAGGCTCGGTGCTTGAGGCTGATTTAATCTGGTGAACTGGGAGAGGATGAGTTTATTCAGAGGTGACTTTACTCGACCTGGAACCAGCCAGACTTCCTCCTCCCTCCTCTTCCTCTCAGGGATGTGGTCTTCTTCAGGGTCTCCTCTGATCCACCTCTCTGTGGAGAAACACTGGAGACAAATACAGCTGCTACCTGAGCATCTGTTTACAGATATTATATAAAATGTTGTATTTCATAACTGTTCCCCGAATAAAAGATGATCATTTATAATATCTACTAACAAAAATACCTTTGAACCTTTTTACTGAAATGCTTCAAATATAAACCAGTAGCTTTCTGTTTTAAACGATTGATTGTTTTGTTAAGACTCCATAACATGAGTGTAATAAAGGGAAATCATACATAAATATCTCAAGTATTTATTGAGTGCATTTACAACTGTACATTTCAAGTTTTTGTATTTTCATAAAGTACAGACTCAGTCAGCTGCTACCTGGTGAACACAGATGTTCACTTCTCTGCAGCCAGAACTACTGCAGTTTACAGTAAATGAAGTATTTTAATGAGGAAAAGAGAACGAACAGAGACAATGACCATTATCTCGCTTTAAAAGATCAACCAAAAATAATTCTCATATTTACATTGTTGTTTGTTATTGCATCATTACTTTGAGATGACTAAAGTCTTCTCAGCCTTAAATTAACTAGAACATCATCCCATTATTACACAATACACAAATGATACCGACTCATGATATTGATAGAACAGTTATGGCCTCTACTTGTTATCCCAACGGAACAATTTGATGAATCTCACAGGGTGTCCATCATAAATATGAGCAGCTTAAAGAATAATCTGCAGTTCCTCCATAATTATCATCACACCAGCTGACTACTGTAAACACAGTGTTAGTACTTGCACTGCACTGATATTATCATCTAACCATCAGCAGACAGAAGACATCAGCACTTTACCGCCACACTGACGACGGCTTCACCAGATTTCAAACTGCTTGTCTTTCTTAAAGGATGTTCTGTCCACGATGTTGTTCCTGAAGAGTCTAGAGAGAGAGAGACACAGAGAGAGAGAGAGAGACAGAGAGAGAGAGAGACAGAGAGAGAGACAGAGACAGAGAGACAGAGACAGAGAGAGAGAGAGAAGAAGAATATGATGGAACAGGGTTCACTGATCTGTGAGAACAGCTGTGTGGATCAATGGATTAATGCCCGGTGCTCACCGCACAGTGTCCATGGAGGGGTTGATGGAGACCAGCTGGAGTAAGTTGTAAGTGGAAGCATCAGTGATGTTGTTGTGACTCAGACTGGAACACAGAGGAGCATTTGAGACTTTATATGTGGAGGCAGCAGCTCCAGATTCAGGTTTATTCGTAGGGTTACTGTGTATGACTCCAGCTGTTGCTCTAACAAATATAGATTTCTGTCACATGAACACATTACAGATGGACACTCACTCCAGGACTTGTACTTTGTGCAGATGTGTGCTGAGTTTGAGCAGCAGCTGGTCCGTGAGCTGACAGTGACTGAGGTCCAGCTCAGTCAGGCCCTCAGAGAACTCCAGCATCAGGGACAAAGCTCCACAGGCCCTCTGATCCAGTGTGGT
>NW_022280042.1:9735947-9736540 GCF_004355925.1 Anarrhichthys ocellatus
GCTGTTGGATCAGCAGACAACAAGCTGAGAGATGAACTCCAGACTCTAAATGACACAAATGTATTTATTGTACTTTTTACTGCATTACATCTGATGCCATAGAAGAACCATTTCTGTTTTCACAAAGAACCTTTCAGACCAGGGTTCTTTAAAGAACCATTTCCTTAAACGGTTCTTTAATGAACCCACAAAGGTGCCTCAAAGAACCTTCAGAAAAATGGTTATTTGAGGATCATTTCTGGTTCTTTGAAGAACCTAAAGAAAAAAAAGGTTCTTTAAATAGCTGAACATTTTAATAGTTGAACGGTTTCTGTAGCTTAAAAAATGCAGAAGGAGAAGAGGTCCAAAAAACGTACGGAAGAAATAGTTGAATAGAGAATAGGATAACAATACTTGGAATGCTTAAAAGCATTCCAAGTATTAAGCCCGATGGATTACAGTCAGTGTGCTTTGGCACAGGCAGTAAAACTGCTTGTGATCGCTCTTCTCTTTCATCATTCCTCCACCTTCAAGTAATAAATGACACAAATGTATTTATTTTATTTATACTGCACTACATCTCAGAAGTATTCATTGTTCTTCTACTGCACTAC
>NW_022280042.1:9736550-9737065 GCF_004355925.1 Anarrhichthys ocellatus
CTTCTACTGCACTACACCTCAGAGGTATTTATTGTACTTCTACTGCCCTACACCTCAGAAGTATTCATTGTTCTTCTACTGCCCTACACCTCAGAAGTATTCATTGTTCTTCTACTGTACTACACCTCAGAGGTATTTATTGTACTTCTACTGCCCTACACAGAGGTAATTCATTGTACTTCTACTGCACTACACAGAGGTATTTCATTGTACTTCTACTGCACTACACAGAGGTATTTCTTGTACTTCTACTGCACTACACAGAGGTATTTCTTGTACTTCTACTGCACTACACAGAGGTATTTCTTGTACTTCTACTGCCCTACACAGAGGTATTTCTTGTACTTCTACTGCACTACACCTCAGAAGTATTTCTTGTACTTCTACTGCACTACACAGAGGTATTTCTTGTACTTCTACTGCACTACACCTCAGAGGTATTTATTGTACTTCTACTGCACTACACCTCAGAGGTATTTCTTGTACTTCTACTGCACTACACAGAGGTATTTCTT
>NW_022280042.1:9737075-9781273 GCF_004355925.1 Anarrhichthys ocellatus
TCTACTGCACTACACAGAGGTATTTCTTGTACTTCTACTGCACTACATCTGATGCCATAGAAGAACCATTTCTGGTTTCACAAAGATGGTTTTTAAGGGTGCAGAAGCAATATGGTTGCAAGATGTTTGTGTTGCATTGTAGCCGCCATATGTTCTTGTATGTTCCTCTCTTGTTTTGTTCTCACAGTAAAGGAGGATGTGTGACACCTGGAAGCTCTCAGGAGGCGGGACTTAAACCCCCCCCCCCCCCCCCCCCGAGTTGTATCTCAGGGCACAAACATCAAAAGAAGTGACAGATAATGTTAGGACGCTTCGGTCACTGCAGTCTCAAGCACAGGGAGGTTTTCAGGAGGATGATATGGCAACTTCTGAACACATGCAGGACAAGTCGGGAAGTTAAGAGACAAACTTTAGTCCAGGAGCAGCAGGGAGGTGTATAAAAGGAGAAAAGCTTCAGTTTCTGTCCACTGTGTCCTGTCGGGTTGGCCAATACACATAAGGAGATAAGTCATCCAAAGAAACCAATAATTCTCTAAAGTTGCTGTTTTGAATCCCAACAAGCAAAGTCAGGTTGAGGAAACTTCTCCCCCGACTGTCGCAAAGGTTCAAACGTGTAATGTCTCAGAGCTAAGTGTGAAAACTGAAGCTGTGAGACTTTCTCACAGTAGTGAAGTGAAGTGTGAATGAAAAGGCCAGCGCAGAACACCTGCTGCTCCTCGCAGGTCTAGTATTTAGCGGAGCGGTGCATCCTTTGGTCTCTGAAGCCTCCAGCACCTGATATTTACTTTACAACTCCCCCTGTTTTCAGGCACATGTCGAGGTCATGAACTCAGTGGTGCTTTAGGATGAGAGAGAGGAGGACAGCACACTGCAGTTATTGACAGAATATGAGAAAATGGGCCCCTGGGCACAGAAATGTAAAGGGACCCCACCTCACTACATAAGAACAAGAGCCATGAAGTTTTGGTCCTCTTGCATGTCGTTGAGACCTTTTTGCGTCTCTGTTTGCTCCTTTTGCATCCCTTTAAAGCCGTCTTGCATCACTTTGTAGTTGTTTTGCATCACTTTGTAGTTGTATTGCATCTCTTCATAGATGCATCTGGTTTTTGTCACTGTTCGTTTAATAATTCCTTCTGTATAACTTTATATAGCAGCATAAAATACACAAGTACGATGATAAAATGCAACATAAATACACTATACTCTGCTTTAAATCTCCCCCCACCCCAAAAAAACACTTTTTTGTATTTAAATGAAGCCTTTCATACACATGTTTCATACTGTTAATAATTAATTTCATGTGCATTATTTTATCCTCATGTTTCTCCAAATTAAAGCCTGAGGCTGCACGAACTTCCTCTACAGCTGCAGACATGCTGTGAGTGTACACAAGTACACTGAGTACTAACAGCTGTAGAATACTGCGTGTGTGTACAATGTATACGTGCAGATGTCTGAAGTGAATGTTTTTCTTTGGGTTTTTTACACTAAATACATGTTTGTCCTCTTTGTGATTTTAGTGATTTGCAGGAAATGCAGAAAGTCTTCCAACATGAGTCAGACATTTGGCTTCAGGAGTCCGGGTTGTTGTAGACGCGCACGTGGCAGCAGCACATGCGTCTCTGATTATCTTCATCTGACGTTTTCACTTACATTCGTTCACTTCCACGCACGGATCCGTGCCTTGTGGTTCCGTAGCAGCGAGTCTAAACAGTTCAGACGTGTTTATTTACCGTGTTGGAGACGCTGCTGGGACGAGTTCAGCTTTCATTAGGACGGAAGACATGGAGCACTTATTGATGTGTCTGTACGTGATGTGGATGAGAGACTGGGATCACAGAGGACCCACCTATAGGAGCACACTCCTCGGTGGTTTAGTGCCTCCTCCCGCCTCTTTTTTGGTCATCTTGCGCCGTTTGCACAGCAAACCCGCAGTTGTCCGGCGAGCGGAGCGCAAATCGAAAGCTTTTTTTTCTCTACTTATCAAACGGGAGAAGGGGAATAACTACAGTTTGCGCCACTTTCGCACCGTTTCTCCAAACTCTCAATGGGACCCGAAGACTGAAGCCAGCCTACATCTCTTAACCCCGGCCACCAGCCATGGAGTGTTGCTCATTTGGCTCGGAGCGCATGCTGTTCTCTGGATATTTACGCATCGCGCTGCTGTGGGTCGTGCAATTAGGAGCGTTCGCGCAACGTGGTAAGTGGAAAGCAAACTTGCTATGGCTTAATTTATGGCTTAAAACAAAAGGAAAAAAACTTATGATTTTCAAATGGTTCAGCTGCCATGAAGACACAAAACTACTTTTCATCTTCATGATCAGGGACATGAAGTAGATGGAGATGTCTAAAGCAACCCAGAGTCTCTGCTTCAAATCGTTATTTCCTAAAATAAAAAGAAGACATTACCTGTTAGAAGCAGCAGGTGCAGAGCTGCATGACTTGGCCCGTGAGGCTGCATTCCTGTCACTCAGCAGCTCCAGAGGTTAGATGGACCTTCAGAAAGAAGAGATGAGAGCAAGTCAGGCAGAGGACAAAGGTAACATTACTGAGACAGAAGAAAAACTCAAAGGTGCTTCAGCTGAATGAAACTCAATGTTTGTAAAATCTTAACTTTGAAAAGTAAATGTTTCTTAACTCATGCAGCAGTGTTTTGTGCTCGTGACCAGGGAATCTTTTGGAGATGATTTGATAATGCAACAAAGAAGTTGCTAAAAAGGGGAGATGAAGTTCTCTTTTTAAAATATTATTCACCACATTGAACTCGATTTATTAGGAATTCCGAAAGAAAAAGTGCAGTATATACAAAATGAAAGGAAATAAAGCAACATCAGTTCTCATAAACATGCAGCATGTCATCGAAACATAAATATAATCCAGTAAATTTATCTCCCATCATGCCTTTCTCTGGCTGATAACCTTTGTTTGACCTGAACATATAGCTGCTGTCTCGGTCAGTCAAACATGCCACCCTGTCTTCCATCTTGCTCATGTCTTTGTCTCCGGGGCGTCCAGCGACACATCAAAGCTCTGCGGTCGTAAACTTTGAGGCAGGCCATCGTAAAAGGAAACTCTGTGGGTCCTCGCACAGCTTTGCTACAAGAAAGACATTTGTGTTCCAAAATAAAGTCTACTGACACTCCTGTACCTCCGGGGGACACATTTCAAACAGTTTGAGTGTGAGATCTTTTAGTGTTGGTCAATCAGCCGCGAGCATGTTGGATATTCCAATGTCTTACAGTTGTATCTCTTTCTCCTCTTCTGCAGAGTTTAGTTTGAGACATTTTACTGCTTTCCCACCTCGTCAAGAATACAAAGAAAAGTTATGAAGCCGTCAGGAGCTTCATCCTAAAATCTTTAGTGATCGTGCTTTAAAAATCCTCCAAACCCTCCAAAGTACGAGCGTGTTAAGTGTTTCCTAACTGCTTTGATAATTAGTGATAATGAGTCGGTCTGACTGTTTGTTTCCGTGGTGAGTGACAGGCCGTCTGGGGGTTAAAGACCCGTGGCCTCAGTTGTGTTAACGCCACGCTCTTTCAAATTAATCTTATTTCCTGAGAACCTGCAGAAGTCCCTGCACATCTGGGCTGCTGAGGGCCTCCCTCCCAGTGGGGACCCCCCCTCCCCTCCTGGGGGCCACTTCATTAGCTCACCGCCCCCTCCCCTTCGGCTCTGTAAGCTCATTAAGCCGCCAAGTGGACCAGTTTAGCCAGCAGCCAAAGCCTCGCCGATTGTCCTCCTGCCTGGAAAACCTGGATGTTTGGACAACCTGTGACCCGGAGTCTTGTCGGTGGAGCTTCCAGACGAGGCAAACACGCAGACATGAGGCGACGTAAACAAGAGATTTTGCTTTCAAGGGGCCTGTCAACGTGAAGACCAGCCTGTAAGACCTTGTTTGGGTTTGGGATCACCAGCAGTAACTCTGCCCAGTCCATTCAAGGCTCTGACGGTCTGAAAACACCCTAAATACCCCGACTGTTTGTTTTCCCCGATGTGGCTTTGCTCAGCCGCTACAATCAAACTCAAACGGGAAAGTAGAAAGAGCAGCCCGCTTGTTTTTTTTGTTTCGCTTTGTTAAGAAAAGCCTCCGTTGACGACTTTGACCCTTTTCACTTGACAGATGTGGAGCTTTTGAGTGTGCTAGTATGGAAAACTACATGTTCTGCTCAAATAAATTCAGCCTGCAGCTGCAGAGGCCAGTCAAGTGTCATTGGCTTGATCGTCCTTTCCCGGGGGGGGCGAGTTTAGAGAGGCGAGAGGCTCACAGGAATGTCTGTTATTCTTAGCAATTTAGATAACCTTCGGGGGTGAAATGATCCTTCCTGCTCATCTCCTCAATGCCCACTGACAGTTTTAAGGAGCAAATGTGCCAACACTTCTTGTCATGTCGTCTGATAATAGAGTTCCTCGGGAATAAATCACTAATGTATGACAGGTATATAGAAACTCAAAATGTAGCTTGTTAAAATAGGCTCAATTACAACCTTTATCCAGGCACTCAAGAGCACAGCTGTGCTAGACCTTATGTCGGAGGTTTAGGACGATCTGTTGGTAGTATTGCGTCCCTTTTTAATGGTAATCTGTCTCTTTGTAGACAGGTGGTGTCTCTGCGTGGTCGTATTCTCTCTTTTATGTAGTTTTGCGTCTCTTTGTAGATGTTTTGTGTCTCTTCGTGGTCGTATTCTGCGTCTCTTGGTTGTCTTTCTGTCTTGGTCATTTCATGTCTCGTGGTAGTTCTGTGTCTCTTTTTTGGGTATTGTCATCAATTTGTGATTTTCCAACAGCAGGATTGAGCAGCTGAGTGTTTTTGTTTTCCCAAGGATCCATTTTGAAGGTGCAGGAAAGTTGACCATAAAAAAAGATTGTTTTGTCAAATTACGAATCCCAAGGCCAAGAATAAAGGTCCACACCCTTCATATGAAGCCTTTTGCCTCCAGTGTACTGAGAGAGAAAACTCAGTTAAGCCGAGGACAGTCTGACTCAGTCCTGCCGTTTGTGATAAAGATAGACGAAACGTCGTGGGAAACAAAAGTCTAAGATAAGACATGACTCCAGGGTAAACCTGCTGAGGTTCTCCAGTTTTCATTTCCTCTTCATTAAACTACATCCAGAAAGATGTTTTTTTAACCAACTTCAACACACATAACATCTGCTAAATCAGTGTGTAATTCCCACCATCCTTGCTCTCAGCTCCGGAGTGTTACCCGGGAGGTCATCGGACTTTGCGTAATCCCTATCGCAGTGTCGACTTCGACTCCACGGAGATCCAGGACACGGCCATCCAGGACCTGATCTGTGACCACTCGCTGTCTCCGGGCTGGTACAGATTCAGGATCAACAACAAGCCGGCGGAGATGCCGACCACCTGTGTTGAGGTAAGAGGCCAAACAAAAATGGCAGATGAGCTCTGCCAAAGAAGTCGTTCACATAAAACCACCTGCCTGCACTAACATCACCCAGCAGGTCGGGTTAATAAGCCCCTTCAGCTCAGGTGGAGAGTTTAATGACCCCCTCGCTGCAGGTAATGACTGTTTCTGTTGACGCCCCCCCCCCCCCCTGCAGATGAACCGCTGTGGTACACAAGCTCCGGTGTGGCTCTCTCTGAAGGACTCCCCCCTGCCGCGGCCCGGCGAGGTCCGCCAACTCTCTGCCTGCGCCACCTGGCAGTTCTTCCACGGCAGCACCAAGGACTGCTGCCTCTTCCGCATCCCCATCACGGTGCGGAACTGCGGCGAGTTCCTGGTCTACCGGCTGCAGCCCACACAGGGGTGCATGGGATACTGCGCTAAAGGTGAACATGCTGAGAGGGTCCACGAGTCCACTCCAGGAGAGTCTGAGCTGGCCTTAACATGTTCTCAAAGTGCTTTGTGCCATTAGGAACCACTTCCTGACGTTTTAGTTTTGAGGCCGATAACTATATTTAGAATTGAGATTTTTTTAAAAACTGATAACGATATACCAGCCAATGTTCGTGCACCTTAATAATGAGAAAAACATCTGATGTTTCAGTTACTCCAGATGTGGGACCCAGACTCTGCCCGCCAGGTGAGGTAGAAGTCAACGGCCGATGCAAAGGTGAGAGTCTGAGAATGTTGGCTTCTGCTTAAACCACATATTCTCTTTTGATCTTACTGTAGTATGAAGAATTTTATATTTCATTTACTGGAGAGTTGTACCGTTAAGTTAGTTTCCAGCTCTAAGCAGATTATAATACAGAATAATGCCAAATTTCTTTTAAATCAAAGCTAATTTTTCAATAGAAATGCAATAATTTATTCAAAATTACGCGTTTTTTTGCAAATAACTTCGATAGATGAGAATAACATTTAGAATTTTTGATGGTTTACACCGACTTACGATACGCAAAATCAGAAAAAAAATGGTCTAATTTATTGGAGAAGCAAGTTTTTACCATGTAAAGTGCCTTTGAGTACCTTATTTTAAAGTGCTACACAAATAAAATAAAATGTATTAAGTCAAATCCTCATCAGGGTTGTTTCGGGTAACTGCTGTCCGGGTTTTCAGCTGCCGTCCCGTCCTTGCCGTTCCGGCCCGTTATCACCCCGGAGCTCATCGGCCACAGTGTCCACCTGAGGTGCTCTTTCATCCCGCCGCCGTGGAACCAGCCACTGGGCTTCCAGGTGGTCTGGGCCAGACACATCGGCCAAAGCATGAAGGCTGAGATCAGGCAGGAATCCACACTGAATTCCTTCTCTGTGGTGGAGATGGATGGCGTCCACTTCAGGCTCGGAGAAACGGTAATTCCTGCCAGACCGCGCTGAGAGTTTTCTGAGAGCACGTGTGTGTGTGTGTGTGTGTGAGAGAGAGAGGGTTTGACCCCTGAAAGTGGGGAACGAAAGCTGCGGATCATGCTGACCTCTTTCTGCCTGGGTTCATCCTTAAAAGCAACGGCAGAGAGGCGTGTGTCATATCCAGTTAGAAGGAAAGAGGAGGGTGGGGAAGTTAAATCAGTTGCAGGCTGTGAAAGCCTCGCTCCACATGCTTCACATTTAATCTGTGAGTTCTGGGGTCAGTTATGTGAACACGGACAAATGCACACATATACAATAAAGCTGCTTCTTTACACTGTTTTCTTCGGCAACTTGCACAACAGAGTTGCCATTTTCTTTTAAACTTAACGGCACAGATTTAATGCTAACATGTTCAGTTCCAGTTCCCTGCCTTCAGACGGGAAGTTGGAAGATTTGGGAGGTTGGAGCGTCGGCTCTTCTGCAAGAAGACAAAGCACAGAAAAGGCAAAGCAGACTCATGGTGGCGTTTGAATACAGACTTCAGAGCAGTTACTGCAAGTCCTTTGAGGTCTGCTTCGTGCATCAAGACCATAAGTCATATTTAGATGAGACCAGGAAACTCAACCTACAAGAGAAAATGGAGTGATCGCTCATGAAACGAGGAACAAATCGGAATCAGTCGTTTGCTTGCTCCTTAGTTTCTCTCTTACAGCTGAATTTCTTTTCTGCATTGGGCGTAATAATTGTTATAATTAAACGTCTGCTTTGTTATAATTAAACGTCTGCTGCACAGCCTCAGAAGCCAGAGGCTGCCGACGGCTCTCGTTTCCTGGAGGAATTATCTCTTGCCAGGAAACATTAAGTTATTCGATTTCCAACGTGATGCTGTGTGAAAGCGAGGCGATGCCCCTCGATACAGCTGTGGACCATTGTGCTCGTCGTCCATGTTTGGGTTGTGTTAGTCGTGTTGCAGAGGGCTGGGCTCGCTCAGAGCCTTTCTTTAGCACATGTTGATGTCGCAGCTGAGTTGGGTCAAGGGTCAGATTCATTTTTCTTCTCAAACCATGAGAGTGAGTTAAATGTTAGTGGCGAAATGCTTTGATACTTTTTTAGTTTATTTAAATGTTTAAAAATCAATTTTGAGTTTCACAACACAACCCTGATAGAAGGATTAAAACTCTACTGTAACTTCTCTTTACGTGTTATTTTATGGATTAACGGTGATGTATTTCTTGCAGTTGTCCTGCAGCGTGTCAACTTTCAGAGCCAACTCCAGCCACAGCAGGTCTCCTCCAAAAGAAAGCGAGGGTTTCTACGCTGGACTGAAGGTAAAGGTGAAGCATTTGAGAGCCACTGTAGAAAAAGCCAGGTCAAACTCACCAAAGCCTCTTTGTTCCCTCTTTCTCTTCAGTTTTCTCCAGACTCGCTCCACATAGCAGAGAACAGCAAAGAGCACGAGGTGACCGTGCACAGCACAGTGCCCATCCCCTGCTACGGCGCCGACCACGGTCGCCAGTGTGGAGTCCCTCTGGCTCTGAGTGTCCACGAGCCAGGTCAGACCTGCAGGAAAACAGGAAGAGTGTTTGAGTTAACTGCTAGCTAAACATCTTGTTAAGTTGTTTGGAGACAAAATCCTAATGTTGGCAACAGGATGAGCCTGCAGCAACCACCACAGCTGACCAAACATACTATTCTGTTAGCCTTAAAATCCCTTTATTCGTATAATTATTTGTAAATTCGTGCAGAAAACTCTGCACACTTGTTTTGTGGTTCCTCATCTGTTGTGCTCCGACTTGCCCCGTACATCATCACATGAAAGCCAGCTCAGGAAGACATAACGGTTCTGCAGGCAGCTGTGTGCCATCCGTTAACACCAACTCACTGCTGTGTTGACATCCACAGACGGTCTTGAACACGAGGCACCAAATGTGGCGCTGTCCGCCTGCCAGGTAGAGCTCCAGCCCAACGCCTGTAGAGAAGGCAGCTGTGGCCGGGCAGCAGTTTTCGTCACCGCTGTCACAGACTTTACGCGGGACGGGAATCGTCCGAGTCTGATCGGCGTTTTGCCCGGACCCAGCGCACCGCGACTCTGGAGAAGCTACGTCCCGACGTCTCTGAAAGTGAGTTAACAGGAATTTCCTTCCACGTTCAAAGATGATTCAAAGATTCTGCGTGGAGTGAGAGTATGTAATTATCATCTAGATCACATTTATGGTGATTCAAAGTATTTTTTATATAAAACCACAATGCAGACGTTCCAGGGATTAGTGAACATTTGTAGCCAAAGCTCTTCAGTGGCCCTTATGGTCCTGTGGTATGCAAACTGCATATTACTTGGTCCTTACAGGGGTTCCTGGACTCCTTGAGGATGCCCAAGGGGTCTTTGAGGAGGTTCCAGGGGCCCCTTGGGTATTCCAAGGGGGCCTAGAGGGAATTTCTTAAGAGGGCACCAAAACTAAATGAAGAAAACAGCAGAGTCATATAATTATCCAAGTATTACTTTAATGAGAAAGACGGCTGTAATTACAGGTCGCTCTGTGAAACTGTTTATGTATACACACAGTTATACAGTGCTTTATGAAGATGGAGGGGTCAGGGGGGGTTGTGCCTGTTTGATGGGTTGACATCATGTTTAAAGAGCGCTGCTCTGCGTAGCCGTTACTTGCGTCCACACAAGCTGTAGCGTTACGCAAGACATGATGTCAGCCCTCCAGACAGCGCGTCTCTGAAGGGAGTTTTCCCATCTGTGTTTGGTGAAAACATCAAAGCCCAAGGTCAGAGGGTCACAGGGTGGAGGCCCCCCCCACCTCATCTTTGCTCTCCTAACCTCCCCCCAGGTCACGGTCCAGGACGTTCCTACTTCCATCTGCTACTCTCTGACTGACCCACATGTCATTACTCTGGACGGCAGGTAATTTACCTCTTGAATTGGTTATTCGCAGGCGTTAAAGAGAAGTTAAAGTTTGGCCCAGTAAAACATCTGTACGTCCTTCTGTGCAGGCGTTATGAAAACCACCAGACTGGCACCTTTGTCCTCTACCGGAGCCTCGTCAGGGAGTTTGAGGTCCACTCTCGCCAGTGGGACTGTGGCAGCCGTCACTACGCCGTCGCCTGCAACTGCGGCGTTGCGGCTCGAGAGGGGAACGATCTCGCCGTCTTTGACATGTGCAACGGCCAGCCGCAGGAGACGAGGCCGCAGCTTACCCTGAGGACCCTCGGTGACAGGGAGGGCAGTCGAGTCAGGGTGCTGGAGTCCCACCAGGGGAAGAAGGTCACCGTAGGTATCCCAACATTTTGACACTGGTGCAGATTCATTTGGAAAATCTTCACACGCTATTTTGATTCCCGGGAAACATCATCGGCTGTGTTCATGCTTGAACCGTCAAGAATTGAATCAAGAATGCGCAGCTATTCCAGTTTAAATGTTTACTTTTTCTTGCATGAGGAGATTATTGTTAATGACGCTGTTGGATGTGACTCTCCTCTCGTAGTTGATCTTTCCCTCCGGGGCCTTTGTTAGGGCCGATGTTGGCGATTGGGGGATGAGCCTGTCCATACAGGTGCCCAGCGTTGACTACAGCAACACGCAAGGCCTCTGCGGCACCTTCGACCACAACGGCAACAACGACTTCCACGGCTCGGACGGGGGCTCCTATGGCCCCGATGACCTGCATCGCTTCATAGAGGACTGGAGGTCAGTCTGGGACAAATACAAATGATTGTTATTCAACTTTAGCTTTGTTAGGACCTGATTTGGCTGAAATGGGAGATTCTACACAGAGCTGTTTCTTTCTTTCTTTGCGTGTGGGCTAGGATTGCTCCCGGCGAGAGTTTGTTTGACAGGACACCTCCCGGGACGATTGAAGAGGTCAGGAGGCCTTTCTGTCAGTGCCAGAAAGGATACAGCGCATCTCATCATGCCGGCAGAGCGATGAGGAACTTGTACAATCCATCCGCCCACTCCAACTGCATAGCACACGATAATGTGGATTACACATCTGTGTTTCCCTCTATGGACACAACAGTGGAATACATCGAGAGTCCGGAGACGGAGGAGAGCATCCTGGATATGTCCGCCTTTAACGCTCATCCTCTGGAGAGGAGACACCTTCGGTTTCACGCCGAGCACCATCAAAACGGTGATCTTGAACTGGACGGTGAGTTCAGGGAGGATCTTCTGCTTTCCACTGGCAGGCCGAGGAGACAGACGTCATTTGGATTCGAGCCCGTCTTCGCTGCTCAGAGCCTCAGCCAGGCGGATCTGGAGAACTTTGCCTACTTCTTCCCTGAGGATCACCTGGCAGAAGCCCGGCCGGAGGTGCAACCACAGTGGCCAACGCCGAGCGGCCTGACCTCGGCCAAAGCTCTCGAGGTGTGTCAGATGGCTTTGGCCAACTCCACTGTTGGTGCAGTGTGCCGGGGGCTGCTGGGACACCGCCTGGAGGAGGCAGTGGATCTCTGCATTCTGGACCTGCAGCTCAAAGACGACCTGGGCTGGGAGGAGGCACTGCTGCCCTACCTGGAGAATGAGTGTGAGAGGAGGCTGTTGGAAAACCGGACCCAGAGAGCCTTGGAGGTGGCCGGTCCTCTGGGAACGGCCAGGGAGGTGGTGACAGCTCTGCGATGCCCCAATTTTTGCAATGGTAACGGAGAGTGTACAGAGTGGGGCTGCCAGTGCTTTCCCAGCCACAGCTTCTACGACTGCAGCCTCGCCATCAGTGAGTATCCGGAGGCGGCTGCTCCAATCCTTAATGGGTTTAGCAGGTTGATTATTATGTTTTTACCAAGCAGACTTCTGCAGAAAAAAAGCATTTCTCTGCTGATGTCTCTGCTGAACTAATGTTCTCTCTTTCCGTTGATCAATAATCTCTCCTCTGACAGGCCAGCCAGTAGAGCTAACAGATTTGGAGAACAGTGGACTGTGTGACATCCGAGCCGTCAACTGTCGCAGCGTCCGAGTCTTCGGCCTCGGCTTCATCGACTCTCCCGACCTCAGCTGCTATGCCAACAGACTGAAGGTGAGGAAAAGCTAAGGTCAAAAGGTTTCTTTTTCCCAAAAAATATTTCCTCTGAGTTGTGTTGATCTGCCTCCACAGTACATGAACGGAGTTTGGGTTCAAGGGGAGAAACAGAGAACCAAAGCCACCTTCCTCAGCTCCAAAGCTCTAGACTGTGCTGTTCCATCTCTGAGCAACACAGCCGTCAACACAGAGGACTTCATGATGGACGACAAACCATACGCACGCTGGGAGATTAAAGTAACGTCTCTCGTTTGTTGGTTGTTGGCTGTTTTGTTTTAAGCCCCCCCCCCCATCCCATGTCAGCTCCTCTCTTTCCTGTTGCAGGTCACCAATGATGGCTCCCAGTACAGCCAGGCCATGGTGCTGACCATCTACGATGGCGTTTGCCAGGTCTGCGAGGCATCGCGCTCAGGACTCTGTAAGTTAAAGGTAACTCGCATACAAAAAGAAATACGTGTTTTTCCTCCTCCACACTGACGGCTCCAAACAACATTAGATTAATCACTGTGCCTCGAGTAAAAACTGTTAAAAACTAACAAATTGTTAGTAGGTAAGTCAGATCTTTGACCAACCTTTTTTAGGGAGGAAAGTCATCATTCACATGACAATTCAACACAGGAAAACTTGGACTCTCTGGTGTTTCAGACTCTAGATTTAGGAGACAGATGTGATTCAGTGGGTTTTTATATGTTATGAATAACTAAACCAGAGACAGTGTGGTTTCCGTTGCTCCAAACACGCAGCAGCTGGCTCTTTAAAAGCCCAACAAAGGTACAGAGGTTCCTGTTGTTTATGGGAAAGGAGGCAGAATAACATGTAACCTTGCAAACAACCTGGAGTGAACACATGCCACTGCAGACAGACACCAAGAGATATTTCTTGCCAAACTCAACTAAATTGAAGTAGCTTGAGCAGCGATGATGTATATCTAAAGGTGGATTTCCTGTTATGTACCTGGCATCTCCAAAGAAAAAAAAAATAGGTTTTACAATTTCTGGAAGCTGCATCAACATGTCAGCATTTTAAAAGATTGTAAATATGACAAACCTTTGTCTGTGGTTGCCAGGAGAGGACGTGTAACATCGACGGGATGTGTTTTGCAGAGGGAGTCTCCAGTCCCAGCAGCCCTTGCCTCCTCTGCGACCCGGACACCTCCAAATTCAGCTGGTCTGTGAATCAAGGTACAAACAACTTATCTTAGAAATAAAAAACTTTTTTCCCCCCCATACATCATCAAAATTACCAGAGATAATCTGCTTGGACACGGTCAACATTTCAGTCACATATATCAGGCAAAAAGCAGACATCGTCATAAACAAAGTACACACAAATGGCCATAAATATGTGGACAATGTATTCCTACTCCACAATCCTTCAATTGAAGATATTCTACAAGATTCCTGCTCCTAAAAAAACATGTTGAGCAATCATCAATAAGTAGATTCTGTAATGACAAAGAAGACCAGATGCATTTGTTTTTATTTTGTCCACATGTTGCAAGTTCATGGAGCAATACCCAAAATTAGCCACTCAGCATTTATTTAATATTTACACATTTAAACTTTATGTTTGGGGTCCTGGTAAGTAAACATCCAAAACTCTTTTGGTAAAGTTTTATTGTCATGTTTATGTGTATTCTTTGCCTGTGTTGAGTAAAGATAATACAATTGTTAATGCTCCACCAGCAGTGATTATTTTTTAGACAACATTGTTCCTCCAGGACGTGTTTTCGACTCAGCTTGCAGCCCACTAATGATGACTAACAGGAAGAACAGTATTTATCTTTCTGTTACCGCTTTGGTCATGTTTGTCCCCATTAGCGGATCAAAGGAGCGGAGGTTTAGGTTTCCCAGCATGCCCTGACCTGTCGCTTAACCAGCCTGAGACGAGGGGGGGGGGGGAAATCACACGGTTGATCACCACAGCTACACAGACTGACACTCAACAAACCCATCAGTTGGAATAGTGTAATACTGCATCCAGCCTTCAGGCCTGAGTTTACTCAGTGGGTTGAAATGGTTCCTCTTGATTTGATTTGTCTTGAAACATTATTATTAACGCCAAACATGTTTCTAGACTGTTAGGAATTCAGTGATAGCAATAATCGTATTAATCAGTTTCTTATCATTTGACCGTCATGCTGAGCAGGTGTTTCCTGGGATTATTTCATTCTTTTAAACATCTGTTTGGAGGGAGTGATTTCAGGAGGTGGATGATACATGATCTCACTGAGAAGAGAAAGAGGAGCTGGAAACGTGTGTTTACAATGATCCTTCTAGGGGGAACATTTTTAGCCAAACCGAGCTCTCTTGTAAGAGTTCATTTGAGGACAGGAACCAAAACACAAAGACTTGTAGACGTAACGGGAAATAAGAATAACTGACAAAAGAGCTAGTTGTGTTGTTGGTGAGTTGTGAACACTCACTTAAGTTTCTTAAGAGTTTCCTCCTCTGTCTTCAGTCAACGAGCCGCCGGCCTTCCACCAGCCTCAAAGCGACCTGCGGACATTCGGCGGGGAGAACTTTGTCTTCCAGTTTGCGGCATCGGACCCCGAGGGCTCGGCCCTCCTCTTCCAGCTGGAGGAGGGGCCTAGGGGGGCCTTCCTCTCCCCTGCCGGCCTCCTTATCTGGAGGGTCCCGTCGCTTCCTGAGGAGGAGGGACGTCAGACTTTTCACTTCACACTGTCAGACGAGTGCAACGCCCAGAGCTCCTTCACTGTAGAGGTAGAGTTGGAGAGATATAACATATTTATTGAAACTGTATTTAGCCAGGATGGTCCCCCTCTGTAGTACTTTTGGTATAAGTGTCTAACGACTGTCTCGGTGCTTAGTAACTCTCTAGAAGTGTCCAATACTGATTGTTAGATATTATTTCAATAAAAACAGGACCTACCTGAGCCGTCTCTCTGTTCCACCTGTAATACAGATGGACGTGGTGACGTGTGGGTGTCAGAACGGAGGGACGTGTGTGACGGACGTTCATTTCCCTGCTGGAAGCGGGAAGCACCTGTGTGTATGTCCCGAGGGGAAGCAGGGCGACGTCTGCGACCAGGATGTTGAGGAATGCCGGTCGGCTCCGTGCGCAGCCGGCAACTGCATCACCACCGCCGGCGGGTACAGATGCGAGTGTCCTGCAGGGTTGAAAGGTGAGATGTTAGTAAAAGTCGTTAAAAGTGGCATCACATGTTTGAAGAGGATCAGTTTATGATCGTGGAAACATCTTACCGTGTGTTCGGCAGGTGTCACATGCCTGGACGATGTCAACGAGTGTGAGAGGAAGCCGTGTTTCCAAGGAGTCCCGTGCTTCAACAGCTTTGGCTCCTATAGCTGCGGCTCGTGCACCAAAGGCATGCTGGGAAATGGGACAATATGCACAGGTAAGAATGAGCATAAAGAGAATACGTTTCAGGTGTTTAAAAGGACAGCAGCTAAAACAAAATTCACCGTTAAACAGCAGCAGTTGTGTGCATAAAAAACAATATACTGTATCCTGTCAAAGTACCCTTGAGCAAGGCACTGAATCATTACATGTTTTAAAAGATATTCAGTTACAGGTTTGCAAAATCATCTGTTGGCTAAAGAGCATAGTTTGATCGTTAGATGTGAATAAAATGAGAACTGAACAGATGCATTTTTAAATAAGTGAGATATTTCACTCAGTTTTAACGAACATTTTTCTTAATAAATTGCAAAAAACATTATTTAAAACTACTGATAATCATTTTTACATAAGATTTTAAAGTGCACACATACGAGACCCCTTATACATGATGACATAGCTCAGACCCTCAAACCTGGATCTCATCAGCCGGCGTAACATGAGTTCATCAGATGCTGCTGTTCTTTGAAATGCTGCAACCATTCTGAAGTCGTTCTAAGGTCTTGCAAAATGTAAAAAGTAAAATCTTTTTCTATGGGACAATTTGCATGCAAATATTTCAAGCGGTTGTACAATCACTTTGGATAAGAGCATCTGCTAACTGTCCAGAACGTGACGGTGCATTTGTTCATCGCGGGGTTAAAGTACTTGTGTTGAATGGAAACCAGATGGCAGCTGATACGCTTTGAGTTGAGGTCACTGCTTACTGTTGAGTTAATGCTTTGAAAACACTGCCGCTGTGGGAGAAACGCTGCTTCCAGCTCATGTTTGTGTACATGCATGTGTACGGATGACAGTTAACTCATCACCAATAGTTGTAAAGGTATTTATAAAGCTGAACACCTCCCAGCAGCTAAGAATCTGTGGAGATGTCAAGTTGTTGTCCTTTGAGTAAATCAGAGGTGTATGTTGCAAGACATTACCGTCTTTAAAAAAGCAAAGCATTCGGCATAAATTCCTGTCAGTGATGTATTGTTTGTCTTTTTTTAGTAGACTCATGAGGACAGATCCTTGGATGTCCTCATCCCCTTTTGTTTAACTGCTTACTCATCAGTCCTCTGATCTTCTGCAGACTTTGGTTTGACTCATTTCACCTCGTTTATTCAGTTCAGCGCAAAACAGGCATAACTTCATGTGTCTGTTCAGGGTGAGAAAAGAAGTCAACTCAGCTCTGAAAAAGTTCAGATGAGGAAAGTCGAGTCACAAGATGTCGGAGAAGTGGATTCAAAAGTCTCGTGATGTAATCTGTAAACAAGAAATGTTGGCCGAGCGAACGCAGGACGAATCAGAGTCAGGTTTGCTTGACTTGCTGCCAATCACCGAGTGTTTCCTGCTCCGCTCGTGGCTTGCAAATGTGTTAATAGGCTGTGACTGGCGCTCATGCCTCGTTGAGATCTTTACACAAACTCCTTCCAAAGTCTGGTCTCTTGCTGAGCGTCTGTCTTTCTAAGAGAACAACCTTTTGACCCTTCCAGGCTACAGTATATTCTTCAATCCTTCACCTCCTTTGCTGTTGGTTCATTGCAATGTGGATGGGGGCATCAGATAAAGTGTTTATTTGGCAGTACAAAATATAATCTGTTCTTCTTCATACAGCAGTCGTCCCCGTCTCTACCACATCTGCTCCTCGTACCACGGTCTACAAGACACCACATGTTCTGCTGCAACCACCCGAAATAAAGACAGACACTTTCCGGAAGACCTCAAGTGGCTCACCGCAGACAAGGGCTGAGGCGGGGGAGACCATTCCAAGGACTGACCCCAACCGGTCCCGAAGTAAGACCACCGCTCTGAGACGCATTCCAGGGATGAGCCTGAACCCAGCGTTCACTAAGCCGGAAAGTAACATAAGCATCACGGCAGGTACACCAATCGTTTCCCAAATAAAGAATGATGCTTTGAGAGAAAGCCAAGGAATTAAACTCAACCCATCCACCACCAACGCAGACACTTTCAAGAACATCTCAGGAGTTGGCAACACTATTGCAAAGACATCCACTCCCGCCCAGCCGTCAGGAAGTGGCAGACCAGCTTCAGGTACGGCTTCCAACAATGTCTACCAATTTAAAAAGTTAATGGTTTGTAGTGGACTCTACTGAGCTAACTTAACGGCATTTAAAAACTTACTAAAGGATGCTTAGGAGGACCTATTAGGGCCGTTGATCCAGCTCATATAGAGCACTGACCACAGTTTGTGTCTCTCAGGATCTGGTCAGTCTCCGGCTGTGAATGTGTCGGCTACGTGTGCCAGCAGGCCCTGCTTCCCCGGCGTTCAATGCATCAACCGCAGGCCGCCACATGTCGGATACGTCTGCGCCCGTTGCCCGCCCGGCCTTTACGGCAACGGACGCGTCTGCATCAAGAACGCCAAGGAAGGTAACGTCCGTCTGAACATTTCATTTAGCAAATAGACCTGCAGCTCTGACTCCTACTTGTGATCTCTATTGGCATAATAATAACAGAATGCAAGCATGGATATCAACATACAGGATTAAATACAAAGGATCCAGATGAAAACATCTGTCAGTAATGGGAAATCCCTCCAAACATTGTGGGCTACTGTTATTTAGTTCTGGTTCCCCTGATGTTTTATGTGGTTTTTTGGTTGGAATGAATGTCATTTATTGCAGCTGATGAATCACTTTAAGTGGTTGGAGACTGCCTGGATGTAATAACCATATTTTGGTGCTTTGATTCAGGGATCAGCTCCCGGCCGCAAAGTTTGAACAGGAGAAGTTATTTTCTAACAAGGGGAGTGGGGGGGGAGGGGTCCTGATACTGATACTCCTTTACTGTGGTCCTGAACCCTGCTGTCTTTCCTCAGCATCCAATCACCTTCCTCAGCAGCAGACGCTCGGCAAGACCATCCGATCCCCGCAGGGAAGCAGCAGCAAAGTCTCTCAGCTCCACTTGCCCAACCTACCCAGCAGGCACGGCATCAAACACCTGTCCTGGGCTGTCACCAGAGAGAACCGAGACAACGTGCCACGCAAGGTTCCCACTTCAGGGAGGGGGGGCGGGACCGGGAGGAGAGAGGCGATCACTGTCTCCAGAGATGTCCCTAGAACGTCGATCGGTGCCCTCCACGTCACTGCAAACACCCACAACACCCGCCACAGTACCAACCTCAGGACGTACGGCAGATCTAGGACGGCTATCTCCAGGGCATTTGTTCCTCATGTGACGTCCTCCAAGGTGAGTTTTGGTGCCATGCGTCGTCTTGATCTGTAGACATGAACGTCCTTCATTATGTGATCATCTCCCAGCAGTCTGAAGCAGCATTCACTGGTGCCACACCTGCGAAGGTAACGCCACCTGCTCCTCACCTATCCACTCAGTCTGGCAAAGGGACGCAGACCAAACAGACCCCCCAGTCTAAGCTCAACCACCTGTTGTCCACCTACGCCAAACCCTGGACCCCTCCGAGACCTGCCTTCCCTCTTACAGCGGCCCTCACCGCTCTGTCGTACTCACTCCCTGAGTCAGAGTTCTCCGCTGATGGAGATGAGGCCGAGCCTGGATATGAAGAACCGGAGACGGTCCCTGCATTGACCTTCACAACTTCGAGCAAGACGGCGTACAGCTCCCCGCTACAAAGAGCTACCTCCATCCAGGCAGCGGTGAGGAGCGGCACGACGGCGGACAAACACGTGACGACCTGCGCCGACCGGCCGTGTTTTCCCGGTGTCCCCTGTGAACCAACCACGGACGAGGGTTTCATCTGTGGGCGGTGTCCTGTAGGATACACTGGAGATGGACGAGCATGCAGAGGTACGGCTCCGTGTGCCTTCATCCCTCGTTTAATGATAAGAAAACATTAACTTTAAGGTAAACATCTGTCTGTTTATCCAGCTGTTTGCAGGCATATGTGTGGCAGGAACATGGAGTGTGCTGCGCCCAACACGTGCCGCTGCAAACCAGGCTACACCGGATTCGACTGTCAGACAGGTAAACAAATAAGTGGCTTACATAAATTATTATAGCCGTTTATGTATTCTTATATCGTCTGTTTGTGATCCACATTTTCTCAGCAATCTGTGAGCCGGACTGTATGAACGGGGGCGTTTGCGTTGCTCCGGGTGTGTGTCACTGTCTCCGAGGGTTTCATGGAGAAACCTGTCAGGAAGGTAAAGCGGTAGTGTCTCCGAGCAAAAAGAAAAAACGTCTATTAACAGCGATGCATCTTCCAATAATATCACATATGAATAGTCTTGATTTTCTTAAATTTGTTCATTCACAGTATGAATGCACTATAATAAATGACATAACGAATTAAAATGCCTCTCTGCAGCTCTGTGCAGGTCCCCATGTGAAAACGGAGGCAGCTGTGTGGGACTGCAGACTTGTTCGTGTCCTTATGGGTTTGTCGGACCTCGATGCGAGACCAGTGAGTTCACAGTTCCTTCATTTGCTTTGCTTTAAAAAACAAAAAGGCGATTTCTGTTACCAGTATGTGATGGATGATGTTTTCGTCATAGTGGTGTGCAGCCGTCACTGTCACAACGGAGGCCAGTGTGCGTCTCCAGACGAGTGCATGTGTCTTACAGGCTGGAGCGGACCGTCCTGTGAGACAGGTGGGTGGGTGTGTGTGTGTGTGTGTGTGTGTGTGTGTGTGTGTGTCCTCACCTCTGTAACGCTGACGCCGTCGTCTCCCCCCTGCAGCTCTCTGCTCTCCCATCTGCCTCAACGGAGGTTCGTGCACTCGGCCGAACATCTGCGAGTGTCCTCACGGTTTCTACGGCGCACAGTGTCAGAATGGTACGACTTCAGCCATCAATGAGTCAATAAGCAGCTCAAGCATTCATGGAGTTAATTTGAGAGGTTGTCTCGTGGTTGATTTTAGTATTTTCTTTATTGTTTTTCCTCCAGCCGTCTGCAGTCCTCCCTGTAAGAACGGCGGTCTGTGCATAAGGAACAACGTCTGCTCCTGTCTGCAGGGATACACCGGGAGGAGATGCGAGAAAAGTCAGTCTTTCTTCCTCCTCATCGTCACTTGTTTGACTAATTTATTTCCTTCTCTCACCACTGGTGCATCCTCTTATTTCTCCATCCTTCCTCACATCTTATCCTCTTCATCCTTTTCTTACTTTGCCATCATGATGTCCTTTAACCTTCCATCTCTTTATCTTTCCTTTATCAATAAGCTAAATTTGCAACATGTGATGTTGTTCTCTCTCTCTCTCTCTCTCTGCAGGTGTGTGTGAGCCCATGTGTATGAACGGCGGCAGGTGTGTCGGCCCAGATGTGTGCGATTGTCCGTCGGGTTGGCGAGGAAACAGATGTGATAGACGTAAGTGCCGTGACGCGGGAATCACGTCCCGTACAGATGTTTTTACATTGACAACACACTCCTCTTCCAGGTCTAACCTGTTAGCTCCCATGATGCATCAGTGCAAATGTCTGACGGCCTTTCCCCCAGTGTCATCCACATCAAAACCTGTTTTAGCACAAAGTTGTCCAGAAACTATCCAGCCAACAAACACACAAACTCATAAGTTGAGGTAAAAAAAAAACTAGAAAGATTAATCATAAGATCACCCAGCAGTGAAACTAATAATGAAAACATACAGACAGTTAAATAAAACAGAGAAAAACAGCAAATCAGCTGTAATTAGAGAATATTTGCTTGATAACTACGTCACTTTACTGTAAAACTCACCAAACTGAAGCAGGAACAGTCTGCTACACAAAGTTTCTGCTGACAGACGCTTCCTACAAAGACGCCTCCCGTGTGGAAACCGTGAAAACAGTTTCAGACATCAGAGGAGATGGATTAAGAGTTATCTGTTGAAGCTGTGTGTCCTCAGCCCCTCCTCTTCGTCAGGCGACAGCTCAACACCTGTGGCTCATCTAGAGGGGCTGTCCTCTATCAGGAGGCAACTGTACATCTCCACGGTGTTCCACAGCATTTGGTTTCCTTTCTACCTCTTTTGTTGTTGTTACTTCCTGTTTTACGGCTTCTCCAACGTGATTAAAATCAAACCAGCCGCTGAGCAGATCATTCAAAAAGACTGAAAAACAGAGGAACTGAAGTATTCATGCCTTACAGAAGGGAACTAGACATGTTTCATGTGTTTTTAGGAATAAAATGCCCGCTGCACATTAAGTCCTGAAGTCTGGACATTAAAAATGACACCTGTTAAAGTATAATTTCAACTTTAAACTGACCGGTTACTCTCCCTGTTTTATCTTGAACTCTTGAAGAAAAACGTTTCTCTCATCAGAGACCTTATATAGTTAAATATATCCACAGTGTGTGCGGCTTTACAAGGCCAGGTAATGTTTTTGCCCTCAAGTCAACCGAGCAGTCAAGTCCAAGTCTCCAAGTCCTCGAGTGCAGCTCTAACATGTTGATCCGTGTGTCGCCTCGTAGCCAGCTGCCTGCAGCAGTGTCTGAACGGAGGGGAGTGTGTGGGAGCCAACACCTGCCACTGCACGCTGGGCTGGCACGGCACGCTGTGTCAGATCCGTGAGTGTCCCGACGAAACAAGAAAATGATGCACTTCACGAATATCCCGCTGTTTTCCAAACTGAACGGAGACGTTTGTCTCATGACCGTGTCTGTCGTTGTGTCACTCCTCAGCTCACTGTGAACACAAGTGTCTGTACGGCAGCCGATGTGTCCGACCAAACGTCTGCGCCTGTCGGAGCGGATCTCTTTGCTCCAGAAGGGTAAGAAGGACTGATTATTTTAGTATTTAGGACTTTTCAATGACTTCTAATCTCTTAAACTCAAAAGACAAGTACAGCCTGGAAATGTTTCTGGGTTTTAAGTCTTCTAGTTTTCACTTGTTAGAAGTGACATCGAGGTCTGAAAATCTTTTAACGTGCTGAAATTGAGCCTCAAGGACTCCATAATATCCTCCTTTTTGTCATGAAAGTCAAAGAAGGAAACTACTTCTCTTTGCTACATTTTCTCTTGTTGATTTTCAGTGTGGATCTGTGTTTTCAGCTCCCTATTGGCCGAGGTTGAGACCCCCTCACAACCAAACAGACACCAAAGAGTCAGAGTTAAAGCAGCACCGATGCATCCTCCAGATGCAACGCAGCCATCAGAGCAGAGCGCCGTCACAAAGGACAGGTTCTCTCCACCGTCTCTGTGCACTCAGCAAAACAACTCAAAGCAGCGGGAGTTTAGGTTTCTACAGCTTGATAGCATGCAAAGGAATATTTAACAGCAGTTATACAACTGCACTTACTTCTGGACAAACTACTATTTATTTGTTCTCTGCTAAGCATCTGCAGTAATCTGGCTTCTTGAGTGCATATTTATGCAGAAACACTACAATACTGCCTCCGCCGTCACAGATCTAGGCTAACGGTTTCCCCCTGCTTCCAGTCTTTGTGCTAAGCTAGGCTAATGAGACAGTGACTTGTTGTAGAGCTACACATTCTGCAGACAGGAAATCATTTCACAACATTATAAAGTCTGTAACACTATACTTCTTATTGTGTACATGAAACATAAAGTTATTGATCAGGACGTTACAAGCAGCTATTATTATTGGGGAACATTTTTAAATGCTACGACACAAACCCAAACCTCTGTATGAGTATTTATTTATTTGGTTGTTTTATATTGTCGCATATTTCTTGGTGTATATATCTTAATCACTGTATTATCTGTTCTTTCTCATTAAGGCATTGTTTATTGGTTGTTTTGTAAGAAAACAAATAAATATCCTTTAAAGGTTTTCATTTCTTCAGGTTTCTAGCTGAAGTACTAATAATCTGCCTGCATTGGTTGGAAAAAGTCAGAAGACAACTTCCAGTTTGAGACTTTAAGATCAATGTTTAAAATGTTTTATAACAATTTTGTTTAGGAGATTCTTTCAGTGTGCAGAAGTTCCCTCAGGTTTTTTGGGGGGGGGGGGGGGTTTGGAGTGGGCAGCAGCAGAGAAACATTTGACTTTGCTCCAGAGTCCAGACAAATTCACGGCCAGCGGGTCGGACAGGAAACGAGGATTAAAAGATTAATGAGGCTGCGTTAGCTCCGCACCAATTAGGATTCCTCCCGTCCCGAGCACTGAAGAGCCGGCTGACTTCTTACCGCTGATGAGGACGGTTTGTTAAGACCACACGGAGCAGCCAGCAGGGTCTGCTGTTGATGTTTGTTGCCATCACTGTAATCCCTGAGAGTCTGTCTCAAAACGACAGACAGGTGAACACTTAAACCATGAAACTTCCCCCAGCTGATTACCCACAGGAAGTTTTTCTGAGAATATACAGATGCAAATATATTAAATGTGTCTTTTAGATGTTTTTCCGCTAGATGACATGTTATGGAAGTAAAATAGCCCAAAAGATAAAAGCAATGTTTTTGCCTGGATGATATATATCTGCTGAATCTGTTCCTGTTTCTAGCTTAACCCTGAAGGAAGACTTTGACATCAAGAAATGAGTCCATATCTTGTGGGGAGAAAAGAAAAAACAACCTTCTAGAACTGATCATTAGGGTTTTACTGCCCTCTGGTGGCGAAACAACAATATCAAGAACATGAACTTGAGAGAACGTCAACATGTTTCAATTTTAAGTCCATGATGTGATTGAAATTAAATAAACAACCTGAAGTGAAGGAGGCTATGAGCTTTTGCAGCAACGCACACAAGGCATCGTCCGTTCACAGATATTTATATCCACCCCCAAAGATGGCACTGGGCAAGAGGGGGGGGGGGGGGTCCATCCTGGTGGGCACACTCTGGACGGGACGTGTCCACCTGGACTGTTCACTCAATGGGAGCTTCAAGGCAGCAGTTACCCTCCATCCTGGACGCCAACAGGCAGGAAACACACAAACACACACACAGTTATTAGTTATTAAACTGTGTGAAATATTATGAAATATTTGTGATTTAATTTGTGCTGAAGGAGCACTGGCTTCACTGGAATAATTAAAGTGACTGTGTTCATTAAACGTCAGCATTTTCTGGATGAAGAAGAATACATAGTGTACAAATACTGCTTTAAGTCCTGCATTCCAAAATTTTGTATTTAGTAATTTAAAGAATAAAGTAGGTGAAAATGGAAAGTAACTCAAAATTGTTTCTTTCTGGTTTCAGAGATATAAAAATATATAAAATATTTTAATTGCAAGGTAACAAAGTATGTATATGTCTCTAAAACACGAACACGTTCTCCAGTTTTAATGTCTATTAAAAGAAAATACAAAAATCTAATTTGTAAACTTTGAATGAGGACACAACCATTTTTTATATAAAAAAATACAAATATAAAATACTGTTTTTCTAATATAATTAGTAGAATACATATTGAGTTGAGGGCAGCAGTCAGCAGAGGTCATTGCTAAAAAGATTTTATCAAATTATTATATTTTATTTTGTTCTGCTCTGGTGAAATAAGTTGAACGTTTCTGGTGCACATTTTTACATTTCTGTTTATTTAAACTGCACTTGTATTGATGAAAGAAGGTGAAGCATAACACTTACTTTATTTATTTTAAGTGTTTTAGCAAATGCATTGAAAGAGAAAAGTGTTTTGAACTATTTAACACATTTAATAAATTCCTGCATGAGGAGTTTGTTGTTTTTATGTAACACTGAATATTGGCCAAAAACAAAAATCAATATTTCTGAAGTGAAATTGGCCTTGAAGGCAGCCCCATATCAGGGGAGCCTAATTTAAACCTGCTGCTCCAGACCACAACAGGTGCCCCCTCCTCCCCTCCTCCCTTTAGGCTCCACCTGTCTTCCCTTTTCCGCAGAGGGCTGGCGACCCAGAAAGCAGCCGTCATTTATTAGCATTGGTATGCCGATGGGGGTCGGACGGCGCAAACCCCCTCGGTCACCGGATCGGCGGCAGCTGCTCGGCCACCCGGTGCTATTTTCACCCTCAGGATAAGGTGATGTGCAGCCGCCCGCGCGCACGGCCCCAGCAGCTCCAGTCCGACCAGAGCAGAGCCAGGATGAGGTCCACCGGCAGTGAGCGCAGCGCGCAGCCCGACGGCTTCGCCTCCGACCTGGACGACCTGGACACCGGCAGCGACAGCTCCGACGGGAAGTCCAGCAGAGACTGCAGCCCCCACGCGCTGGCATCGGAGGAGGCCGGAGACGGCTCCCGGAGGGGCAGACGGAGGAGGAGGCGGAGACGCGGCAGCGGCGGAGACGCGTGCGTCGCCGGTGCGAGCAAACAGAGGCAGGCGGCAAACGCGCGGGAGCGGGACAGGACGCACAGCGTGAACATGGCCTTCACGGCGCTCCGCACGCTCATCCCCACCGAGCCCGTCGACAGGAAGCTCTCCAAGATAGAGACGCTGCGCCTGGCCTCCAGCTACATCTCACACCTGGCCAACGTGCTGCTGCTCGGGGAGGACTGCCGGGACGGACAGCCGTGCCTCGGCTACCCAAGCATCCTGCACGGCGCCGCGGCGCTCAGCGCGCCCTCGCTGCGGCCCATCTGCACTTTCTGCCTCAGCAACCAGAGGAAACTGGTGAGCGGCCTCTTGCACCTGTTGCACCAGGGTGACATGGTAGTGTCTCGTGCATTGCACAATGCTCGGGGGCTGTTTTTTACGCAGCGTAATGTGCAGGCCGCATCCTCTCTATAATGGAAATAGAATTCCAGGTGGTGTTTAGGTCAAAACCAGTGGATTACTGTGGTTTGGTAAAGGTGAACATGACAGCAGATAGTTTGTAGATGAAAAAGTAGCTTTAAAAGGGATGAAAAGAAACTACAAAGCAACATGTTTATGGAAAAGTGCTGCAAATATTAAAAAATGATTCATATTTAAAGACACTGATCAGTTATATCCTCTACACACACGTGTTGTGGATTAGAAGTGTTTACAGAAGTCTGCCTGCACATCTTGCAGTTATAGACTATAATATGTTACAATTATGTAAAACTGTATTTTCACTATTACACATTTGTCTCATAAAGTCAAATCTCTTTCTGACACAAATCAACCTTGTTTCTTAGATTTAAAGTCATTGTATAACTGAGTTGTAAATAATAAGAGTAATATATTAAAGCAGACTTATATACTTTTTTACAATTGAATAAATCAATAAATAATTGAAATTGGGGGCTAAAAATCAGTGTTATTAGGATTCATCTCGTGGTGCATTCACTGTACTGTGCTTGTGGTAAAAATGACCGTCTCTTTGCCTCCACAGCTCAGAGATGGAGGGAAGCACTCGTCTGCTGTGTGAAGCGAAGCAGCAGCGGACAGACGGGGGAGTCCGCCTTCATGCTGTTTACATGTTGATGTACATATATATATACATAAAAATATATTTATTTTGGGACGAGAGAAAGAAATTAACACTGAAAAGCACTTTCTGTTCACGTCGCTGTGCCGCTGTGTTTTGGTTGAGCTGTAACCTGAGCTCATGTGTAAAGTTGCACCTTACAGGGGGGCTATTTTGATACCACAAATAGTACAAACTACCCCCCCCCACCCCAACCCCACACATCTCCTAAAAACCCACATGAAGTAAACTGAAGAGCAGCTACTGCAGCGGTTGCTGTCAGTTGAGGCTCCAAAGATGCCTTCAAGGGCCATCAGACGTATTGCGATTATTCAGGCGCACTTTAATTAAAGGAGCATCGACTGACTCTAGTGGTGGACGGCTGTAACTGCATCAACACTGACAACTCTAGACGCGATTGAATACAACGACAAAAAGCCCAAAATGTGTACATCTCCTGCAGCTTTTTAAATGTCTTTAACAACCAGCGACGGGAAGAAAAAGACAGCATGCTTATTTGTTATTTTGGATAAACTCAGGAGATTTCATAGAGCTTTATGTAAATATTAATTCATTTTATTGGACCTGATATTTACTTCTTTAAACAATCCAAATAGTTTTAAATCCTAATTATTACTGCTTGAATACAGAGGTGGAAATCAATCATCTTACAAAACCTTATAAATAACTAAAATTTCAGGTTTCAGCGACGCTTTGTTAGCCTTAAAGCTTTGCCCAATTAGGAAATCCTCAAAGTGAACGGGACACTACTTCACCTCTTTGTCTCTCAGCTGTTTCAGACATTTGCAGCGTGGTGAAATGTTTACTTTTGCATTGTTGCACACTCACTTTTGACATTTGGTAAAGTGCATCGGGTTGCCTTCTGCACTAATCTGGAGACTCTATAAACCTTCTACATGCGGGATCCCTTGATATTTATGATACAGCACATACGGATGGAAACGTTGCACACTACCTCAGACCGATGTTTTAAAAATGAAATATGAAGGCCTACCTCTAACCTAATGTGTAACATGACTGTATAAACGTGTACTTGAATACAGGACGCTTGTGTCCTTTGCACAACGCAAGTACTGAAGCTGCTTGAAGAGAAATGTATTTTTGTACAATACAAATAAAAATGAGAATAATATCAAAGCGTCTTTTTGTTTTCTGTCTGCAAAGATTCAAAATGTTTCTACTTTATGTCAACGAACACTTTAACAGCTACAGGTGATTTTAGACCGATGGCGATATAAAATAAAGAGTTCTAACAGAATTAAATGTTTAAAACTGCCGACTCATCACATTCCTACAAAGTTTAAGAAGCAACTTATGGCCAATAACAAACATTTAAAGTCATAATTATGACAACAATGAATAATAGATACATTAAAAACAGAAGAACATAGTGGAAGCATTTCAATCATTTTTATTTTCATAAAAAAAAGTCGGTTCATATCAGATTGAAGAAAGTAGAAACCAATAATAACCAGTTAGCTGGCGATGCATTGTTTCTGACACGTGGAACAGGTAAATACCCTGAAAGTCAAGAAAGAAGGCGGAGTTTAGGACCCAACTGCAGCCAAACCATGAGCCGGGCAAAAGTCAAAAAGGGGAGAAGAAGAAGTAAAAGAAAAACGTTGGTAAAAATCGCAGTTTCGTCAGCGAAAGAACGCAAAGTCCAAATCGCCGTCGTGGATCGTACGAACAGCGGCCGTCGACGTCACGTGGAATGTTTCGTATCCAAACTACAGAGGAAGTACAACAATAACACCCAAAATATAATAACGAAGGAGCGGAGTATTCATCGCTTTCTGCTTCCACTGTGAGGCACGACGACTAAACGTTTTACGAATCAGGACTTTAGAAATTTAGTTTAGTTTTCAGAGTGGTGGAAGCGCGTGCGTGTGTGTGTGTGTGTGTGTGTGTGGAAGAAGAAACAGGAGGTAAAAGGAAAAGAAGCTCCTGCTGCTATCTTTGAGAAGAAGAAAAGAGCTCGTCTGGCGTCGGAGGCTTTAGTCCGTCTCCTCTTCCTCAGACTCAGACTCTGCAGAGAGGAATCACATCAATCCTTCGTTAACGTGTTGCATTAACATCCTAATTAGTGTTCAATGTGAAGACCATGCATTTCTTAATTACATATTCCTAATTATGATTTGCATTTATGGCAAACGTACAGTTCCAGAGTGGATTTTTCTCCATGTTTTGTTTTTTAATCCCTCGTCTCTTATTAACGTACTCGAGCAAAGAATAAACTATCGAACTAGCTTTTAAATGAAATAAAGAATAATCTAATCTAAGTATTTGTAAAGTTAAAGACGTCGCAGCTCGATTAAAGCTTTACTATCTGCTGTTAAACGGCTTTATTGCATCAGGGTGTTGTTATTCATCGTCTTACCTTCCTCGGCGTTCTTCAGCCACTCCACGAACTTCTTCATCTGCTCGAGGAAGACGCTCTTCCCCTTGGCCATGTGTGTGTCGGTGTACCACTTCAGTATGGCCTCCTCGCTCAGCACGTCGGCTGTGAGGAGGAGAAAACGGCAAACATTCAACACGTTTAGTTATTAACGGTGATCCTAAAACAGAGCGGTTAGGTTATCGGGACACAGACCTTTGTAGAGGAGCACCACGATCTTCTGGAAGGCCTTCATGAAGTGGATGTTGTCGTAGCAGTACTCCTGGATCTTCAGCAGCAGGCTGAGCTCGGACAGACCTTGGGAGGTGAAGGCTTTCAGAAGAAGGCTGTATTGCTGCGGAGAGAAAGTTACAAAGCGTGTCGTCGTTCCTCCTGCTGTACTTTACAGAGTTCTGCTGCTTTCACACCTTCCGTGAGAATCACAGCAACAGTTAACTTCACACGAGCACTGAGCTCTACCACGTCAGGGTGGAACCCGCCAAAATAAAACAAGTTTCATACCGTGAAAGCTCCTCTGAAATTCAGTCACTTTATTCCTCGATTAAACATCATTGTACTCCATAAACTTTATGTGCTTTATTTATCTGTATCCAGAGCATTTCAAGGACTTCCAGGACCCCAGCGGTGTGGTTTACCTTCAAGAGTTTGATGGCTTGTTCGGTCACCAGCTCCTCCTTCTTGTTCCACTCCACGGAGCTCATCACGCTGGTCCAGATGATGCTGATCATGGCCTGCTCCGAGAGGTTGGACTTCTTCATCTCCTCTTTGGTGAAGATGATAATCTGAACCAACGGGGAGGAAAACAGCGCTGAGTTAAAGTCTCTGAATGTCACTTCAGTCAAAAAGGGGGAAATAGAAACGGACTTAAGTTATTAAAACCCACAGAGGGCCGGAGTTAAGAGCTGCCGTGTCATTTACAAACGATGCAGTTTGGGCAGCGATGACCTCGTCTGAACGCTGACAAATGTGTTAATAATGAGGAAGTTTGTAAAACACAAAACGCTGTTACCAAACAGGAACAATGACATTCACACCTTCACCAACTGAGACATTTAACACGATAATAACACTCAGAACGACACTTTAAACTGGGCTTGCAGACAAGAGGAAGTGGTCAGTTTCACCTCCTTCTGAGGGTCACCGCGGGACATCTGCTCCTGCAGCTCCTTCTGCAGCTCCTTGCGGGCGCCGATGGATTGCTGGTTGCGGGCGAAGTCGGACAGCTCCTTCAGCCCGGCGTCGGTGAAGTACTTAGAAAAATGCTCGCAGCTCCGTTTGTTGGCAGGAAAGAGCTCCTGCGGGGGCAGAGATATTTTTAGGTGAATAGTTAAAAGTAGAGGAAACCGACACAAAAATAAAACACATGTGACATTTTGTGCAGGACAGTTGCTTTACCATCAGCCTGTTGTCCATGCCGACTTTGCGGAGACTGCCAGCCACAGAGTTGATGTCCTTCTCGTGGATCCACGACTTGAAGAGCTTGACAGCGAACGCTGCAGACACTCCTAAAGAAAAACGAGACACGTCGTGTCACTCTCACTGAACACAGAGGCTCTCGTGCCGACTGCGGAGCCAGAACAAACATTTTGTGGAGGACCTAAAGAGAAGGAAGCAGTCTCCTCACCCTCCTTGACGAGGTTCTCATTGTAGAGGCTGTTAAGGATGGAGGCTGATATGTTGCCGTTGGCCAGCAGGATGCCGGTAAGCATGGCCAGCTTGTTGCGCTCGGACTCTGTGAACCCTTTTAGAAACAGCAGCAACTACAGAGCACAGAAAGACAAGACTGTTTACAACCCTGCAGGTGTGGCTTTAGCTTCAACTTTTCTCTTTTACAGCTGGAAACAATCTGCTTTATAGATTCATTAACACTTTCAAAAACAAACTACAGACACTCACCTTCTTGATCTCCTCTTCGAACCCCTTCTCCAGGTACTTGTAACGCCTGATTAGCTTGTTAAAAACCTGTTTTTTGGTGTGAAAAAGACACATAAAAGTTAATTCTGTCCTTGAACGCATGCATGAAAACAAACGTCTTGTAAAAAGGAGTCCTCGTGCTTTCTACCTGAGCATATGCTTGCATGGTGTCCAGGTCTTCTGGTGCCGTAAAGAGGCAGAACTCAGTGCGGGTCATGTCGTCGGATAGAGTCCCACCCGGGGCTGCAGGAGAGAGAGAAACCACCATATCAGCAGAAAGAAAACAGCAGCGGCATGCTTCAATAACTACATCGTATTTATATGAATATTATTCATAAGCAAAACAGTGTTAATATCTATTTATTTACAGGCAAACTCGAGACTTGAATGCACACGTAAACAACGCATCTCTTAACTCACCCAGCATGCCGCCGGCCACCAGGATGTCAAAGAGCGTCTCTGCATACCGCCGGTAGTCAAGCTTGCCACCAGTGCCATCGAGGAACTTAGCGACCGCTTCCAAATCAGAGCCACTTTGATTCAAGCCTTGTACGATACTTTCTTGAAACTGAGTAGGGTCAAATCTCTCCTTTTCATCTGTGGAGCACAGGACGCAGGTGTTGGATCAGTAAACAACAAACACGTTCCAGGAATAATACGACGACAAACACGACAAACAGCACAAACCTCTTTTCCTCGTTTTGAACCGCTGGCCAGTTAGCGTCGGCTTTTGCTGCTTTTGATTACTCATAAAAGACACTCTGAAGGACAGATGTTTAATTACAGATGTTTACACACGAGTGAACAATACACAGCGCTCCCTTCAGTTATGCCAGCTGTGGGTGTAACTTGGTTGAGCTCCATGTCATGAGATCACGACTGTAAATTATTCTTACACAAGTTTAAACGTTAAAGCCTGAAGACAAATAGAAGTATATGTAGTGTATATGCTCTTTGAAGTACTTGACAGTGCAGTATAATGTTGCATAACTTTGTACATTTAATCTTATATTCTGTTTTTAGGTTGACTTTGTAACATACAGGTGAAAAATAGCCTCTTTCTTTATTAATGTGCACTGTCCCTTAACAAATAAACCAATAAGTAAATAATATATATGACATATGTTGTACATGTGTAAAAACTACCAGTTATTATGGAATTTAATCAGCCTTCTAATGAATACATTAAATATAGTTGTAATCTATATTTAAATGTTAAATATATATTTTTTGAGACTATTTATTTTTGGGATTTTTTGGGGAATATGCAGAATATTTTATCTCCATCTTTATACAATATGGAATTTATTTTGCATTTGATTGAGTCATCAGGGCCAGATTAGAGGGTTTTAAAAATGTCCAACTCACGCGGAAATGAAGACAAAACAGACAAAAGACAGCTCGAGGTGGTACAATGGAGCTATTGTGTTTTTAGTTTAAATAAATCAAACATGCTGCAGAAATAAAACCTCCATCAGCAGTGTTTCTGTGAATCTGTGAGGGGTGGAGGACAAGATATATCATCAAGGATTCGCCACTCTACAGCTGGCTAAATGTAGCATTAGCATCGGTTAGCTCTGGGCCTCACCATGCGCCGCTTAGCCACAATGCGGCTAACGCTAAGCTAACATTCCCCCAAAAACGTTATTTTACAGTTCCCAAAACGACATTTTAGCGTCTACGCGACGAGGTTGAGCTGCGATACAGCAGCGAGAAGGTGACAATACGAGTACTCACCGAAAGTAGTGCAGATAAAAAACGATTTAACCAGGTGAATGAAACTACACTGTCGAGTCTCAGCGGCCAAAACAAAAGAGCTCTCCGTCAGGACTTCCGCAGACTCCGCCCGCTGCGCATGCGCGAGTTAAAGGGGCTTTCCGGTCCACAAAAAAACCAAAACATAAAATATATATTTTTAAATAAATATATATATATTATAAAAATATACAATAAAATATGTATATATTTCAAATACACATATATATCATAAAAAATATATAATATATTTTTTATTGTTTTTGGGAGCAAGGAAGGATAAGTAGACTGTATTTATTGTCCCGTATTTAACAAACTATATCACTGAATATTTAATTTGATCGATTTACAATGCAATTTATTTATTTTTAAATATAACTGAATTACTGTTTATCTGTATGTGTATTTTTTTATGCTTATATATTTTGAGAGTCTAATTGTATTTATTTATTGCCAATTTTAATTTAAACTGCCATCTACTAACCATGGATAAGTACCTCACACAACTATATATTTAACAAACAGTAATCCGTGTCATTGTTGGACCACAAGCCCCAATTTAACTTGAACTGTTAACGTATACTAATATCAATTTCCCAAATGTTTTCAACCAGCACTCTCTCCTAACTTCCTCCTGCCAAACGCCTGACTAACAGCACTTCCTGTCGCAGTCCATAACTGTCCATAACTGTTATGGACTGCCACATGTATTCTTATCAAGCTGCAGGTCGCCTGGTGTTCAATCGCCCCAAGTTCTCCCACACAACTTCTCTTCTCCGTTCTCTACACTGGCTCCCTCTAAGAGCTCGTATCCAGTTTAAGACTCTGGTGCTAGCCTACAGGGCAGTGAAAGGAACAGCTCCTTCCTATCTCCAGGCCACGGTCAAGCCCTACCCCCCCGCCCGACCTCTTCGCTCTGCTGCCTCGGGGCGATCGGTTGCCCCGTCGCTCAGAGGTCCCTGCGGCCGTTCGACCCGGTCGTGGCTGTTTTCTGTCCTGGCCCCTCAGTGGTGGAATGAACTCCCCACTGACGTCAGGACGGCGGAGTCGCTGCCCATCTTTCATCAGGCTGAAAACTCTCCTCTTCAAGAAGTACTACCCTGAGCCTTCCACTCACCACTTATTGTATTCGTATTAGTTTGTTGCACTTATTACATTAGTTTGTTTCTGCACTGTGCAGTTGCTCTTAGATGCTTGTTTGAAAAAGGAGATGCACTTATGACTTCTGGTGACTTGCAGTTCTCTTGAATACCGATGTTGAACACACTTATTGTAAGTCGCTTTGGATAAAAGCGTCTGCTAAATGACTGTAATGTTATCACATCCTGCAGCATCAATATTTAAAAAATACACTAATAAATAATTGAGAAGTTATTGAAAACATTAAATATACTCAGTATATTCATTCAGTAGCATTACAGAACCACAAAGAACTCAAGTGTCACTGTACAGCCACAAGTATAATTTGGTTGTTTCAAATGTCAATAAAAATGTGTTTTTAAAGCGTATTAGTACATCATTAACAGTTACATTCAGTTCACAGTCGAGCTTTCGATTGATCAAATAGAAAGAAAGAAGCAGAGATTCAGTCTTAGATGTTTAAGGCCCACGGTTTGAACGATCCTGGTTTGCTGGCTGGAATCTGGAACAAAATAAAGGAAATGAATGGTTATCGTGTTGATTATTTAGTTTATATTTTACAAGAACAGTTTACACCCACACACAACAAACAATAGTAAAAGATAATAAACAATATCAGACACAGGTGTCAGTATTCCAATTAACCTTTCATTAAAAAAACAGGATCTTTTACTTTCCTTTAACATTTATTAAATCATTAAATTAAATAGTTAAATTTCATCTTTACCTTCTGAGTGAACGGGGAGGCACAAGCCAGACACGCCCTCTCCGGTGTCGCAGGGCTGTCGAGGGAAAACGGGCCGACTAAACCGGACTCGGAGCGAGCTGCAGCCACGGCGTCTTTGATGGCGAAGAACACCGAACTGCCCAGGAAGAGGGCCGGTTCTCCAATACCCTGCGGAGCCAAATCATCCGAAACATTATGGATTGATGTAAACACAAACAGAACAGTCGAGGGAGTCTGAGACAAGAAAGGATGAACAGACGGGGACCGAGCTCTGACCTTTGAGGAGTAGATGGCGTGGGGGTTGTGGGAGTCCGGCAGCAGATAGACGTTGAAGCGAAGCGGCACGTCGCAGACCGCGGGGATCTTGTACTGAGACGGGCCGCGAGTGTACAGGAGCCCGGAAGGGGAAAACTTCAACTCCTCCATGGTGTAGAGGCCCAAACCCTGCATGAACGCGCCTTCAATCTGAGAGGAAGGAGGGAGGAGACAGGAAAGGAAGGGGGAGAGAAGATGGAGGGCAGGGAGGAAGGAAAGGAAGTGCAAAAAAAGAAAAGCCAGTAAACAAATTAGTAAACTTAATTCTTTGGACAAAGAACAGAGTGATGCAAATAATACACGCCTTTCTGTGTCGGATTCCTTTTGGATTATTGTTAATTATTATATTATATATAATAGAGACTTTTAATCCCTTATTGCTTTCAGTAATTACCATCCTTTCCTTCTCCGCAGCTCCGTCCCTGCACATTCTGATTCCTTAAATAAAACCTTTGGTTCATTTTACAACAAAAGATTTTTCTTCTTCACACGAGACTCACCTGTCCGATGTCCACTGAGGGGTTCACACTTCTGCCGATGTCCATCACGATGTCCGTCCTCACCGTCTACAAGACAACATCGACAGAATTATTTTAAGAATTCTGAGCATGTCTCTCTGCAGCACCGAGATGAAAGAGAAAGTGGTTCAGTTCGGACCCTGTAGTCTCCTGTGAGGCAGTCCAGCTCCACCTCGCAGCAACACACTCCGAACGTGAAGTAAGCGAAAGGCTGCCCCTCCTTCTTGTCCCAGTCCATGTACAGGTCTGGACCTCTGAGGACACACAGGAGGCCGTTACCGTCGCTCGATAAATTAACTCATTAAATCAGACTACATATCTTGCATACCTGTAGAATCCAGTTGCTGATAAACTGATTTTCTCAAAAAATGCGGCCTGGGCCTGAGTGAAAATTGACAAAATACTTTCATTAAAATGCTGTAAATTATTAAGTTTCCCAAAAAAAAAAAATCCTTTCCTTTCTTATCAAATCTTACCCAACTCTCCCATGATCCTTTGGGGTGCTTCTGCCTGATTGGCTCCAGTCGCTGGTACAGAGTCTGGCAGGCATCCTGAATGAAAGAACGATTACACTGCAGTAATTCAGAATAAAAAACTGCAAAAACAGATCCTGCACCAGAAAATGCAGGATCTGGACTTCACCTTGACGGCCATGCCGTTGGCGTCGGTTCCGTAGGAGGCAGCAGAGGGGCAGGTGTTGGGAACCGTGCTGGTGCTGGTTTCACTGATGTAGATCTTAGAGGGAGGGATACGAAGCTCCCGACTCGCCACCTAACAGGAAAGAGGAAACAAACCCAGAGCTGAAAGGACGGCAGCACCAGAAATGTTCTGTATTTTTGTTAACAAATCGCATGAAAAGACTCGTGGAGCAGCGGGTAATGAACGGGTCAGAGATTTAATTTACAGATAAAGTAGATCCAGAGGACTTGCTGCTTTGTCACAGTACCTGTTGCATTTTAGTGTGGAGTCCCTGACCCAGCTCCGTCCCGCCGTGAGTGACCAGAACAGAGCCGTCTTTGTAGAGGTGGACCAGAGCAGCGGCCTTTTGCACACACAAACAAGCACACAGTTATATTCATATATGGAAAGAACCACAAAAAACACGAGTCAAAACGTTGAAAAAAAGACCGAACTGAATCCCGCAGACCTGATTCAAGTAGCTGTCCGAAAACGCAATCCCAATTTTAATGGGGATGATGGACATCCCCCTCTTCTTCCAGCGGTTCTGCTGGTTGAACTGGTCCACGGCTGCGCGGCGTGCGCCGTAGTCGGACTTGACCTTGCATTCCTCCCAGCAGCGCAGCATGCTCTCCGGGCTGAACTGAAACTTGTAGTGGGTGACCGACGGCCCCTTGTACATGTTGATCTCCCGAATCTGACGAAGAATTAAAAAATCAAATACTAACGCCGTTACTGGTCGAGCGTACGGCGTGGATGCATCACCTGGTCTGCAGGGCGCCGCAGCAGCACGGCCACGTCGTTGACCACGTTCTCCACGACCATGAGGCTCTGCGGCACGCCGAAGCCCCTGAAGGCGGTGTTGGAGGGCAGGTTGGTCCTGCAGGCGGCAGCGTGGCCCCTCAGGTTGGGGATGTTGTAGGCGTTGTCAATGTGAAGAAGGATTTTTTCTGCTACCTGCAAGAAGAAGACAATCAATAACATGCTTTTTATCATCATCATCATAAACATCACCGCGTTTACCCACCAGGAGAGAGTCATCCACCGTGTTGCCAGCATTGGCGTAGTACTGGAGATCTGCAGCCACGATGCGCCCGTCGTTCATGAAACCAACCTGAAACACACAACAGTTTAAAGATGCCCCTTGAGATAAACACGCTCAAATGGAAGAGAGTGTTGTCGTACTTTGTATTTTCCCAGGACAGGGTGACGGGCTCCTGTGATCAACATGTCCTCTCCTCGCTCCAGGACGCAGCGGACTGCACGATTGGTCCTGAACAGAAATTTAGAAACAATTATAAGAACGAGAAAGAAGAATTAAATCCGTTACGAGTGCGTCTAACTGGTTTGCCTTGAACACGCTGAGGAACAGACCCAGTGTTTGCAAACGGAAGCCGTGTTCGTGTTTATTTGCGTACAGAGCGGGGAAGTGAGATCTGATCACAGGTGCATGTGGGACTGATAATGGCAGGTGTCTTACTTCCACGCAGCCACAGAGGTAATACACGCCAGTATCAACGTTTTAGTGATCTTCCCGCCGAAAGCGCCGCCCACCCTTTTGACGTGACAGGTGACTCTGTTGGACGGGATGCTCAGCGTCTCCGCTATTGCATCCTGCAGTCAGTGAGAGAAGATGAGACAAAGCAGACAACCTGTGATCTCTAAAGTAAAAGAAGAACATATTTACGGAGTTAGTCGAAATACCTGAGTCAGTGTCGGCCACTGAGTGGAGACGTACGCGTTGAACTCCGTCTCCTCACCTACAGGAACAACCAGCATGCTCTGGGTCTCCATGTAGAAATGCTCCTGGCCACCGATTCGAAGCTCTCCTGCGGAAACATAAAAAACAAAAAGATGAAAACACGTTGGACGAAAGGACAAAACCAAAAGCTGGTTCTGTTGTCTGTGGGATGAGTAACTAAAGTCAACAAATAGAATAGATATTTGACCACCTGCTCTCACATTGTGTGAATAAAACCCACATGTTCTTCTACGAACAGAAAACAGACTTTCACCTTCGTGAACCTGATCAACCGTTTCAAAGGCTTCCGTCACATTTCCTCTCTCGATCGTCCTCCGAGGCTCAAAGAAAGACGACTTCTCAATGGCTTCCTGTCACAGTGGGACACAGCAAACACAAGCGTCTGGTGAAAGTATTTACAGATAATAACAGAAGGTAACGTGGACGAAATGATGCACAAAACCAGATTTGAGGTAGTGGTACAAGCATGGAAAAAGCTGAGCCGGACTCCACAGACCTCTGAGGTAAAAACCGGGTCAGGCAGGTCCTCGTAGCCGACCTTCACAGCTGCCGCTCCTCGTCTGGCGTGGGCCCTCGTATCGGCGACCACCGCGCATAACATCTGACCGACGCAGGACACCTGCAGACAAATTAAACCGTAGATCAGAATCAGGACGAGCCCTAAAAATCACTTTTCAATGTACAGTCCTGCAGAATTTATTGATTAATATAGTTGCAATATGTTGTTTTGTCATGTAAATAATTTATATCTTTTTAGAGCTGAATTATATATATATATATATATATATATATATATATATATACATACATACATACATACATACACACACACACACACACACATATACATATATATATATATACACACGTATATATACATATACACACACACACACACACACACACACACACACTCACGCTCTACCTCGGTCTCAGCCAGCAGCTCCTCTTCGTAACCAGATATTTCACGAACTTTCTGCCCCGGAATATCTTTTGCCGTGACGACGTCGACAACACCGGGAAGCCGCAGAGCCTCGCTGACGTCCAGCCCTCTGTCGGATAAAAAAAGAAACATTCAAAGACGAGAAGTGGAGTAAAACAAAAAGAGCGTCAGAGATCAAACTCCCGTCTCCTTACGTTATTTTAGCGTGCGCTCGAGAGCTGGTGACCAGAGCCAGGAAGAGCTCTCCGTCTGTCGTGGGGATGTCGTCGCAGTACACGGCCTCGCCTGTGGCATGGCCGAGGGCAGAGCGATGCATGATGGGACGCCCCACTGGGTCCTGGTCGCTCTGGTCCTTTGACACATGCTGAAGAAGAGGAAGCAGTGAAGTTTATTTACTGTTAATTGTGGGTGGACGAAACGTTGGAAAAGATGAAAAGTGTTTTCTCAAACGGTTAATTTCTTGTCTTTTTTCTGACCTGGAACTCCTGCCGGCTGGGTTGGATCTCTCTGGGTAAAGGACGCATCTGCATCTTCTCAGGAAGCTCATCTGTAATCACATTCTGCACACACAAACTCTCCCATAACAATCTCTCATAGGATCTTTATTTCAGGTGAAAAGTTACAAACAATGCAATGTTTTTAGTTTTTTTAATCTGTGTCTTACCATGTCTCTAAGTTTCTGCAGGACCTCCAGGTTAAATTTGAAGAGGAGGCTGAGAGTCAAAGAGCAACGGAACTCCACTTGTCCTCCAGGAGCCGACGGAGGGAGGACCAACTCGTCCAGGAGGACGTCATAGGCCCGACTGAGGGTCTCATCATCCCACAGCCTGAAGGAAACACACTCTCAGGTCGTTGGTTTTATTCATATTTTGGCCTATACTGAAAAATCAAGATGCTGCCGGGTTAAGTTAGAGAACCAGTGGGCAGAAGAAAGACAAAGCAGGACAAGAGCAAATGGAAAAGAAGGAAGACAAAGAAAGGAAATGAACGGCAAGAAATGAAGGATTCACGCAAGAAGACGGCAAAACTAAAACACAGATTAGACAAAGTGTGGGTGATAAACCTTGTGACGATAGCTGCGCAGGTTTTGGTGGCGCTAACGGTGGTCGGTCCCATTCCTCCATAGTAAATACTGACATCCTGAACCACCCGGGACCCCTCTGAGAAAAACACTCTCATCCCGGTGGTCACTGTGGGGAAGGAGCTCTCCTTCCTCGGAGCCTGGCGGAAAGCTCCAACAAACTCCCCCTGCAGGGCAGACAATGTAGTTTCATCTGTCAAAGTTCCACCTTCCACCTGCGTGCACATAAGACAGTTATGAACTAAATGGGAGCACGCTCGGAGAGAATAGAACCTTTCTGGAGAAGGGAATGAAGACGGAAACAACGATCTCTTCTGGCTTCAGGATGGTTTTCCCAAAGCTCACAAAGAAGTCTTGATTGAGAGGAAGCTCTCGTCTTCCTCCTGGTGGATTCAGACACAACCTCTTAAGAGTCAACGCGTCGTCACGTGAATCTACGGCAGCAGAGATTCACGGCAGCTTACCGTCACAAATGACGCTCACTTTGCAGTTGCCTGCAGCCAAAACAGGGTTCAGGTCTGAGTTTGGGTACGCACTCATGATGTTGCCCCCGAGAGACTAAAAAAGTACAAAAGAAAGAATAAACACATCTATTGAACATTAACATATATTAGTCGAGTTGTGAAGTCTACTGACAGCGACGTTACGGATCTGCTGGCTTCCCAAGTTGCCCAGCTGTCGGCTCAGCGCTCGGAACAGTTCGGTCTCCTCCTCCGGAAACTGAGGAACCAGCTTCTCCAAAAGGGACCGGACCTCCGTGAGACTGCAGCCCGCCCCCACCCAAACACCTGGAGGGGAGCCAGCATGTCAACAAAAGCTGCAGGTTTGGTGCCGAGGAGTTTTAAAAAGACAAAACTAGAAGTCTGCTCCTCACCCTGCGGTGTCTGAGCGACCTCAAACAGCTCCGTGACTCTGGTTGGAGATATTATCAGCGGATGCAGGATGCCTTTGAACTTTATATCTGGACCTTGAACACAAAGCAGACCAGAGCTAGTTACAATCAGGTATCAGGTAACAGAGCCATTGTAGGTGAAACAAATAAAGATTACGGAGCCGGGGGAAGAGGGGAATATTCCAAGGAAAAGCTTGGACATTCTCTAAAACTAAAGTGTTGGACTTACGAGAAAAACTCACAAATTTATGAGAAGAAAACTCTTGCATCAACCTCATCAAACCACAGCTGTATATATCACATTTATCAATTAGTATTTATTTATGTTCATAAAACAACAAAGAATATCTTTCAGGAACTTTGTTTCACTAAGAAATGAAATTAAATGAAATTCAGACGATGGCATTAATTCCTATAAATGCATCCGGCCTGCCTCTCTGTAATACACTGACCTATGTTGGTGTTCCCCATGACCAGCGGAGCTTTGGGGTTGCTGGTCTTCAGCTGGACCAGCTCCTCCAGGGAGGGGGGGGACACCCAGCTCATCCTCTCCCCACGAAAGGTGAGTGTCTTTGGGTTCGCCGCCTCTGCCATCAGCTGTGGAGAAAGTGCAGCACTGATAACACAAGACCTCAGATGACTCCGTGTGTGCCGAGTGCGTGAACATCTTAGGACTTACTATCAGCTCGGGGGGGAAGATGAGCTCCTGTGTCGGGTCCAGAGGAAGAAACTCTTCTCTGTCAAATAACTGAGGCTTTTCCTGCAGCGCATCATGTACAACATGTCAGAGGAGGAGGAGGCGGGTATTATATACAAGGGAAGGGAAGAAAGGCACAGAGAGGAACTTTAGAGAAAAAGAAATAAACACAGCGATCGATGAAGATTTAAATGAGGAACATGTTTGAAGAAAAATACGTACAAATAACAAATCACTCACATGCTCTGCTTCATCAGTATTCTGCCCTCCATTGAGGCAACAGTCTCCGCCTCCATTGGCTTGGCAGCAGTTGGCTTCCTGTTGGGATTGATTGATCATCACATTGTCCTGTCAATCATCACCGTATGTGTTATCGTGTTCCCTGTTTATTGGCTGCAGAGCCGAGCGGTGTACCTGACAGAAGGTCCTGCAGCCGTCGACGATGGGTCGATATCCAGTGCACCTGCACAGGTTACCTGAGCAGCAACAACACACAAAGAGGAGAGTTTGTGTGTGAGGACAGATTTAATAATCACATGCATATGAATAACTGGACTAGTTACATACCTCTAAACATTACACTACATAGATATAACAGACAAACCAGCTAGAGCCTGAGTGATGTCCTCCATGGTGGGCTGAGGCTTGTTCCTCAGCAGAGCGTACATGGACATCACCATCCCTGGAGTGCAGAAGCCGCACTGGGAGCCATGAGCCTTCGCTATTCGCTCCTACAAACACAGCATCCACAGTTTAAGGCCCCTTGAAACAGCTTTGAAATCACATTTACTCTTCAGCTAGTTGGGTTTCTGCATTAAACAGGAAGTTGAATTGGGGGCTGTACATCTGAAGGGATCTTGAAGACAAAAACAGTACTTTTACTACTTACAACAAAGGAGTTGCTGGTGTACTGCTGCCTCCAGCGGTGAGTTAGTTCGTGTTATTGTTTGACTTTGGTGTTTTAAAGGGTTTAATTTGGATTCACCAAACTGTTAAAGGAAAAGCCCTGACCTGCACAGGGTGGACCCTGGTCTTGGTGCTGCCGATGCCCTCCACCGTGGTGACGGCGGCTCCGTGAAGCTGGCAGAGCGGCAGTAGGCAGGCGTTGGCCGCGTAATGTCTGACGGTACGGTGAAGGGAAACAGTGACACTCAACATCCTGCAGATAAAACATCCCTTTATCTCCCAAGCACACTATGAACCTACATGTCAATCACAGTAGCTCCGCCCTAAAGCATCCCCTGCTTTATGGTCTGTGTGACTCTAAATGGACCATAATGTACTAAATGAACATCATGCTGTATTGAAGAAGACTTGAAACTAGAGATTGAGACCATAAACTCATGTTTACAATGTTTACTGAGGTAATAAATCAAGAGAGAAGTAGAGTCATTTTCTCATAGACTTCTATACAACCAGAGGAGTCACCCCCTGGTGGACACAAGAGAGAATGCAGGTTTTAACACATGACGCATCCTACCGCTAGGTTGGGAACCAGTGGCGTGTACTTTATAAGCTGGGACACAGTGCTGACATCTACTCCAAATTCCTCAAATACCTGTGGACAGTTGTGGACCAGATTCTGGTTTGTCAGAAAGGATACGTGATGGTTTTGGTGGCCGGTTGGTGGCGTGACACCATGACCGTGCACGCCCCGCAGCCTCCGCCGCCGCAGCCGTACTTGGTTCCAGTTAACCTCACTGACGTCACAAGTCAAGGACGTCACCAGGTGTGTTGAGACCTGTAGGTGGCGCTCTCACATCAACGTAACATTATAAAAAACATGTTTAAAGGATACGCTTCTCTCTGAGGAAGGACAACAGCATGGTTTCAGGGTCCGCATTGTTCTCGGTTACCTGTTTTAGGAAGGAGAAACATTTCACCTGTTCCCTCCGTTGGGTTAGCACAAAATAATATTGTGTTGTTTAAGTGGTACGCCTCCACTACAGACCAACAATGTGTGCAGAGATTACTTTACCTCGCATTAGTTTTATCAAAACGAATAAACTATACACCAACACTGAAGAAAAACAAACATCGAAAACACTGAAAAGTATATTTTAGAGTGATTAGCTCTTCTGTGGAGAATGGCGGGAACTCTTTGATCTGTTATTGCGTTTGGATGAACTATTACACTAAACTTCAACAGTTGTTAAACGAATAAATGTGCAAAAAAATAAATACTTACAAACAATTAGATTCAACTAAAGATTAAATATCATATACAGTCAGAATAAAACACATTTGAGAGACTGGAATCATTAAAAAACTTTCTAAAAACACAAACTCTACTTCAAACTTCCTGCATCAAAACTTCAGAACTAGTTCACAAAGTGTCTCATGTTGAATGGTTTGAATCTGTCTGCATGTTATTGCATGATGTTTAAAGAATGTATCTGCCTTTCTTCACTCTTTTTATTTGCTTGCTTATTGCAGATAAACAAGTTCGACCTAAATAGATAAGCGCACTAGCTCCTGGCTGCAGAGAGTGACATAGGTCACTCTGACCTATGTCACTCTCTGACCTACGTCACTCTCTGACCTACGTCACTCTCTGACCTATGTCACTCTCTGCAGCACTCGGATACTTTAACATACTTATTAAAACAACACGACAAAACTGTTCGTGACTAACTGGTTCGATGTGGAACTCACCTTTTTCCCGTTGATGAAGAAGCACAAACTATCTCCTTCTTTCTCTGCAGACATCTTGGAAGACATCGCTGAAGAATAAGACACGACTTTGTCAAAACAAAAGATCAAGTTAGTCTGAATGTGCAGCACTTCCGCCTGTCAGGACTTTCAAAATAAAACAAATTGAGGCATGAAAAACAGCTGCAGAAATACATTAATTTACTTTGCTATAGTATTACCTTTTTAGTGACATTATGCATACAGTACAATAGCCAATTTAGACACATCTGAAGGCAGTCATTACTTTGAATATTGCAATTTTTACATTAAAAATCATTATATCACAATATATATATATACATAT
>NW_022280042.1:9786273-9822010 GCF_004355925.1 Anarrhichthys ocellatus
TTATATATTATATATATGGTCAAAAGTAGGTTTGCACGAAAGGGAAGCCTCAGAAATGGGGAACTAGCTCTGGTCTGCATGTTAACACGGCAGGTATCGGTCTGATGGCAGAGTTACAAGACTCGTTCTGCTGATTCGAAACGTCCTCGTTAGTTTTAACTAAAGGTTGCTTCATGAGAACAATGATTAACTCGAGGCTGAAAACAGGTCAAAGGGTGTTTCCAGAGCAGAGGACTCACTCCACTCTGAGAGGAAGCTCATCTGCCAACAGTGAGTCCACTACATGCTGCTGTATGAAAGAATGAGTGTTGAGTTGATTGTTGCGTTTGAGTAAAACGACATAATATTCTGCATATTTAGAGCAGAACGTGTTGTTATACTTTAAGGTAAACATAGTTTAAAGGTTTTTTAATTCATTCCGGTGAACTCACAGATTGTAAAGACCTTTAAAAGTAAACTGACGTTCTATACAGAGTAGACTATTGTAAGCAGTGTTTTATAAAACAGTAATTATTGTGAAGATTAGAGAAGTCTGGAGGGCAGATTGTGCTTTGTAGTCGGGTGACAGATCACAGCAGAGGGAACACTGCTCTTTAAATAGATGCTTCATGCACAACATTTAAAACTCAAGTTTTAAAGTAAAATAAGCGAGGTTACATTTGAATTTTCTTCCCTCACAAATGCATGTTTGATACAGAATATGATGTACAATATGCTTATTGAGTTCATAAATGTTTCTTCATTCTGGAGAAGGTATTTTGGACCCTTGAACATCATCCTCCTGTTTGCTCTTTGTACACATTGACACATTTTTCTGTAGATAAAAAACATAGAGAGAAATATAATAGATTTGACAATTGCAATCCTTTGAAGAAAAAAACGTCTTTGTGACTTACATTGTAAGGTTCAGATGTGAAATATAATCATATATTTGGGTAAATTTACAGAAATATACATTTAGATTAATTATTTAAGCTTAACTATTGTTGTTATTGGTGTGCTTCCTCTCTCTGCAGCCCAGCAGCCTCCATCCCACAGTAATGGACCCGTTTGTTGACTCCAATCCGAGAGAAACGCTGAAGCGAGTTTCAGCTTTGCTGGGCTGCAGCCCGACCTCTGCAGACGTGGCTGCGTACCTGGACAAAGCTGACAGCCTGAAGCATCTCCGGGAGGAGTTCCTGGTGCCCAGAATTGCAGATTTGCCTCATTGTGAGTAAAAAAACAAACATTAAAAGATACGAATGTTCAGTATTTGAGATCAGTTTGGATAACTACGTCTGATGTGTCAGCCGATCTCTCGCTGGTCGATGGCACCAAGGAATGCATCTACCTTGTGGGGAACTCGTTGGGGCTTCAGCCCAAAATGGCCCGGAAGTACCTGGAGGAGGAGCTGGAGAAGTGGGCCAAAACGTATGTCCCGCCTCTTTATGTTTCACATTTTACCAACAAAGACGAATGTTTAGTGACCCTGCGTGGAACAAACTCTTTCCATAGGGGAGTGCATGGTCACACAGAAGGCTCTCGGCCTTGGGCGTGGGCTGAAGACAACATCGAGGACCTCATGGCTGATGTTGTTGGTGAGAGACTTCATATTAGTTCACAGAGTCTAGGTAGGAGGCGTGTATGTGCTGCTTACACACCTGCAGCTTATTATACTTGTTCTGTGAAGCAGCTTGTTGAGGTCACTGCACGTTCTGTTCAAAGTACACATGAAGGCCTTTCAACAAATCTGCAGTTGGGAAACAGCCTTTATTTAACTTCTTTATGAGCATTTTCTTTTATTTTCACATTCATTTTCAGTTATTTCTGCATGTGTTTATGTATTCTTAAAAATATATATTTACGAATTTGTTTGCATAAAGATTACTCAATTTTTCCCTGTCCGTCCCGACAGACAGGATTGTAATCAAATGATCATATAATGAGCAATAAAACGTGAAATGTTTCTTACAGGAGCTAAAACGGAGGAGGTGGCGCTGATGAACGGCCTGACAGTTAACTTACATCTTCTCCTGGTAACGTTTCACTAGCTCTAAAGGGACGACATCCGGTTTATCGATTAACGTGCATCCACTGTGCACATTTAATTAAGTTCAAGACTAACTGTCCTTTCACGTCCTTATTCTGCAGCTTTCCTTCTACAAACCCACAGCAGCTCGGCACAGAATCCTTCTAGAGGACAAGGCCTTCCCGTCAGACCACGTGAGTAGACCTGCAGACCTTCTGCACCGGTCAAGGTCCCACACGCCGACACTAAAACACCAGTTTTATTAAAACTCCTTCCACTGCTGCTGGAATGTAGATACAATCCCTTTACTACATTGTTGTACTAGTGCTGCACTTCTGTCTGCAGCGGCTCAAAGTAAAACATTCATTGTTTAAAAGCCGGTGCAAACGTAACATCCATAGATGCAAATATAGAACAGACAACTGCAGGAACAAGGATGTAAGTTGTCAAATCATTTACTTTGGAAAGCATTTTCTGCACACCAGAAGAATAAAAGAATGAGAGACATGGTTTATTCTGATGCTCATATTATAAGATATCATCTCTCCACTGACAGACGTTTTGGTTTCTCTTAACGTCTCTCAGTATGCTGTAGAGTCTCAGATCCGGCTGCGAGGGTTCGACCCTAAGAAGAGCATGCTGCTGCTGTCCCCCAGACGGGTACAGTCACCGTCATCCAGAGTTTACTGTCACACATTTTGGGGAAACAAAGTGCTTTCACGTTCCTATTTGCATGTGATCACTGAGGATGATGATGAAAGGATGCTTCTGCTCAGGGAGAAGACACTCTGAGAACTGAGGACATCCTGGAGGTGATCGAGAAGCAGGGCGACTCCATAGCTGTGGTGATGTTCAGCGGGGTCCAGTATTACACCGGCCAGCTGTTCGACATGTCCGCCATCACTAAGGCCGGCCAGAGGAAGGTAACAAACAACAAATCTATCCCCCTTTACTCAAGTACTTTGTCAGGTACTTGTATTTGAGTATTTCTATTTTGTTCTACTTCATACTGCACTACATCTCAGAGGGAAGCTTAGTTACATTTAATTACTTTGCAGAGTCAGATTATGGATGGAAAATATAAATAAATATGATATAATTATATATTAAGTTACCCTTTACAAGCTGCAACATAAAAGTGATGCACAGGTGGATGCATTACATACATTAATGATACTTTCATGCTCATAATTAATAAAGAGTATTTCTATACTGCTGTATTGTTACTTTCACTTGTTCATTTACATGTAAACTGTTTTCTTTTGCTTGCAACGACTTGTTCTAAATGTAATGTTTCGATCCGCTCTGTACAGTCAGAAGCTCCACAGTGAGAACATGACGGTCTCTTTCTGTGTGTCAGGGCTGTTATGTGGGCTTTGATTGCGCCCACGCTGTGGGAAACGCAGAGCTGAAGCTGCACGACTGGGGGGTGGACTTTGCCTGCTGGTGCTCCTACAAGGTCAGCAGACGGGACCTTTGTTACCGGAGGGGGGGGGGATTATGAGCACACAAATAAAGGTGCACAGTGCATGTATAAGTGATGACTCTTCTCACAGTATGTAAACTCAGGCGCTGGAGGACTAGCCGGAGCTTTTATCCACAAGAAACACAAAGACATCAAGCCTGCGTGAGTCCTCACACAGCGTTTAAATAACTCAGTCAGCTGATTTCATTGTCAGAACAATACAATAATATTCAGGAACCAACTCAAACAAAACCTTAGACGTAGGAAGGTATATGGAATCATAGAAGTGCAAAAGAACGATAAAATAAATGTGGAAATATGAAGAGAAATGAATAATAGAATGAACTGAATCGGGCAACGAAGGAAATATGTATGAAATTGATTACATTTGAGTAAATATACAGAAAAGAATTGAGTAACTTGCATGCAAAAAATAAACAAATATATATTTTAATGAATGAATTAAAATGCTTATAATTATTTGTTTATTTAACAAATGTATTCTTTTATTTTCCTCTTTTTTATTCATTTTTACTGTATATGCTTATGTATATCTTTAAGAAGATATACATAAGCATATACATAAGTCAAATGTTAATCTTGTCTTGGACTGATGGAGATACTTTAGCACTGAGAAGCGAGCAGTATAATGTCTCTAAATATACAAATATGATTATCTATTATTTTCCATCATTCACATCTCCTGCTTCCTGCAGCCTGGTGGGATGGTGGGGCCATGATCTGAAAACTCGGTTCCTGATGGGTAACGGTAAAGGAAATATTTCTCATGTTTGTATATGACACACAGCTGCACCCTGCGGTGCAACATGATGCTAGTTTGTCTCTCTGAAGCCATGTGAGTTAATTAATTCATACTTAGCACTGTACTCTGAATATTGATGACACATATTTCCACACGTGTCTGTTCTTAAATGCCTCAAACACAAACTGTGACGGTGTTGGTTTTGTGTGATCTCAGAGTTGAAGCTGCAGCTTGGAGTGAACGGCTTCAGACTGTCCAACCAGCCCATCCTGCTGGTCTGCCCCCTGCAGGCCAGTCTGGAGGTACTGCAGTGATCCCCACATTTTTCACTGCATGTCAACGACATGAACGTCAGATGAAATAGAGTCTTCTTGAGACGTGATTTAATATCTTTCCAGGTGTTTAAGATGACCAGTATGAAGGCGCTGCGCAGGAAGTCCCTCCTGTTGACGGGCTACCTGGAGTACCTGATCCAGCACTACTACACCAAGGACCCAACTCAGCCTCACATCCGCATCATCACGCCCTCTGACCCGGAGCAGAGAGGCTGTCAGCTCTCACTCTGCTTCCCCATCCACATCCCCATCAGAAAGGTCTACCAGGAGCTGGAGAAGAGGGGCGTCGTTGTGAGTATCGAATAGCTTTTGCTAGAGTGTTGTGATGGAAGAGCACCATCGGGAAAGAAAAACCCAACATCACATCAGTCTGAATCTGAGATTAGAAGCAGTGCTGTGTGCCCTCGAGTTTATAAAACCTGTTTTATTCTTCAGCAACTACTAAAACAAAACACATTGATCTTAAGCAACCTCCAAGTAGGTTTTGACAAACATATTTGGTGCATAACCGTCACAATGAACATAGTAAGAGAAAAGAAAGAACACACAACAGGATGGGATGTGCCTTTTTACGTCAATATGCATCAAAGATCAGTTTCATCTCACAAAAATACCCTGATCTTCATAATTAGAGCAAAATGTGCCGGATTGAAAACAAAACAAAACTGGAGAAAACAAATATATAAAATAAAATGTTAAAATCCACGTTATTTGAACTGCTGAGAAAGCATGAGGTTCACACAGCTGACAGTACTCTCATGAAAGTGAAGCACAGCAAATCAAAACGTTGTAGATTCGTGTGTTTATGAACTCTGTTGTTTTTTGGTGTCGTTCAGTGTGACATGAGGGAGCCCAGCGTGCTCAGAATCGCTCCGGTGCCGCTCTACAACTCCTTCAGCGACGTCCATCGCTTCATAGAAACACTGGGATCAGCTCTCACTGCCAGCAGCCGATGAAGGAGGATCAGATTTAACCCACTGACACACCTTGCTTCAGGGGAAACGTGTGAAACCTTTAAAACAGTGGATGCATTTTACTGTAAGCCTCGTTATCTTAGCCAGCACTGCGGAACAACGGTCTGTCCTGTTTTCATGTGTCTTTGTTAACATGCATCTGTGGGAATTAAACTCCACCAATTAAAAAGTATAAAAGTATTGATAGTAATTATGTATTTTTACTTTAGGATTGTTAATGCAGAACGTTTACTTGAAGGTGGAGGAATGATAAAAGAGAGGAGCGATCACAATCAGGGAAACGCGTTCAACTTAATGACATGAATTTATACAAACTTTCAGTAACAGCTGATCAGTTTGTTAGTTTTCTGCTCCAACATTTTAACCTGTAGTTCAGTTTAGAGTTCATGTAATAAGCGACAACATGGAAGTTTGAATTTCACTGGGAATGTATCAATAATAGATGATTTGACAAACCTTCATTTATTTGACCTGAATACTTTCCTCCTTTACATAATGTCCTAAGAACAAACATCTGCTTTGTGTGGAACCTTTCTGGAAGGTACCGAAAGGTCGTTTGTCACAAACCTGTTTTAAAGCGCCTGAAGCTCTCACGTTCTAGGCCACCAGGACAGAATGCTGAAGAACCTGCTCACTAGAACTTTGGTTTTACTCAAATCACACCATGTGAATATTTCACCAAAGCATCATATCCAATAACAGCCTCATAGGGAGCTCAGACCTGTTGGAATGATTTGTGTAACTAACAATAATAACTGATCTTGTGGCAACATGCAAATATCATTATCATATCTCGTGTCAGTCCATGAAGAAAAGAGCATGCACATGTGTAGGATGATAATAGATCAAGTCTTAAGTTAAATTCTGGTCGGGCTACGTGATATTTTTATGATTGTTAGTATCATTTGTAATTGTCGCTTTTCTCTAATCCAAAACATTTGCATTTAAGGGAGGAGAAATTACATAATAGTTCCATAACTGCACACATAACTTCACCTGAAATCCCCTCAGGTTAATAAGCAGCTAACAATGAAAGAATCTAGTCGAGGAGGATTTCTGAAGCCCTTGATCGGCGTGTGAACGCGGAGGACAGACGTAAGACGCCAAAGAAGACAATCACACACGTACAGAAACTCTGACCCACGTGTTCGAATAGTTTGCAGAACGGAAAATGTTGACGCAGATGGTGAGGTGGTGAAATGAAGCCAGATTGTACGACTATGCTTCTCACACATTTCATTTTAACTTAATATCAAACGTTAATTATAGATCCACCTTATCGTAGACATTGAAACCGGCAGTGTTATTAGGGCCCGAGAGACCGACGTCGGGCCGCGAAGGCCCTGTTGAAATTCAAATACACAAAGTACATCGAGCTACCTTTGTGATGGAAAGTTTTCAAATTCGTGAGTTTTCATGGAAGAACCGTGCCGAGGCGGCCATTTTGCCTCATTCAGCCTGAACAATAAAGTTGTTATAACTCCAAGGTACATTATTCAATCTGCAAAATATTACATATGTATGATGTTACTTCAAGTATGAGCATATATCAATGCCAATATATTCAATAACTCATAGCGCCACCTACTGGCAAAAGGAAATGTCACAATTTATACTTTCATTTACTCCTACACAGTTGACCAGATCAGTCTCAAATGTAGTAAGGAAAGCCTTATGACATTGAAGATGCTTCATCATGAATAATGTGAGTTTTTGTTGAACGCTGTTGTCGTGGCAACGCATCATTTGCCATGAAAAAGAAGCTGATGGTTCAGTAGCTTGAGACGCTCAAAAACTCATGACACTTTGTACATGTGTCATAAGTCATGGGAAGACATATTTTATATGGGATTTTGGCCGTTTTGAATTGCCTCCATAGCGCACGCTACAAATGTTTCATCATTTCCAGCATCAGGTGGTCCACGCGGGATAAAAAAAAACAAAAACATCACACTCGCCGACGTGTTGTCCGACGGTCGCGGACGTTCTCGCGGAGTCCCGCCGGCACCCCCGACGTGCGGGAGGATGCGAGGGCCCGCTTTGATTTGTACTTGTGCTTATAGTGAGCACCTTTCAGTTTGAAAAGACACAAGCCAACTCTGATGTTAAATCAAAGTCTGCTCATTAATTCATCAGTGTTTTCTCACCATCACATTGACAAAGAGGATAACTAACTTATGAAATCATCATCACCGCTGGTAGAAATCCAAGATGACAAACAGCATGAACATTTTTTAGAACATGAAGACGAAGAACTGAAAACTAGACTTTCTCGATGAAAAGTATTAAGATAAAATCTTAAGTCTGTCCTCCACGTTCACATGTCGATCAAGGGCGTCATACTGAAACACATCTACCATAGAAAAGCATCTCAAAGGAACGTCACTCATTAAATTCCTGTGGGTTATTAATAAGACAAGCAAGTCACGCAACAGACATAAAGGACATAAAGCCGGTTTGAGGAGTTTTGGAGAATGTAAAACTTACATCGGTCTTAAGGGGCGTGATGAGAAGGACCAGCATGAAAAGAGACGGAGAGAGACAAACAGCAGGCACATCTCCCCGAGAGAAGAAACGTCCCACAGCGGCTCATCACTGACCTCCATCTGCAAAGCTCCATCTCCCTGCTGCTCCACCCGACCTCCAGACGGTAAGACCAGCTGCACGCTCTTCCTCTCTGCCTGAATTCATGTGACGCTAGTGCACTATCAAAGGGGACTGCAGGTCTTTAAAGCCCCTCCATCAAGATGCATCATGGTACCTCTGTATATAGACAGGAACATGCATGTTGAATGTGCAGTGACTTCAGGGAAAACAAAGAAGAAAACTGCACTGCTCGTTGAAATGATTTGGAAATGTTTGCGTTACATCTTTCAGGTGATTTATTTTACTTTCAAAGTCCACATTATATTCCTGTTATTTAAATTCCTTATTCTGCACCAAATGTTGAGTCTTTTAGCTCCAACACTGTAGAATAACCTCCCCTGTGATGGTAAAAGCTTATCATTATTATGACTCTGCTCTCATGCTGTTCCTCTTTGTGTTTCTCTTCATTTGATGATTTATTCTTGTTATATTTTATGGTGAAACTCAAGTTCCTTGTGACAACAACCACTTTTCAGTTTCCTCATTGCCTATAAGTTTGATGTACAGATGCAAAATGTGTTGATTGGATGATGAAAGTAAAAATATAATGAATAAATAAATAAATAAAAGGTGTTTCTCGTGTCACTACATGAACTGTTTCTCTCACAGCTCTCCACAGTTTACTGCCGCTTCATCATGAAGCCAGGTGCTCTGCTCCTCCTGCTGGCAGGTAAGCAGCCATTGAAACGTTTTCACTGCTTTAGAACACAACCTTTATTTTGAAGCCTTTTGATGAAATCGATTTGAAAGTAAAACCCTCTTTGGATACTGCGTCACTGTTTGTGTTTGATTTACTTCTGCCTTCAACACAGATTTTTACTTGAATGATTCTTTTAAAACATGAAATCAATACAAATGAATAAAATGCTTTTAATCAAAACAAGTTCAATTGGGACAATTTAGTTTCATAGATTCAGTTGCTTATAAAGGGCTTAACCTTTAACTACTTACATTCATGAATTAAATGATGTAGTAACACACACTGAAGGAATTTAATCTCTAAAACCCAGAATTCACTTGAAGTGTGAGTTATGAAAGAACTGTATTAATTGATGTATGATATTCTTTTCCTTCACATTCACGCTGTAGCTGCTGCCAGCCAGGTTGATCTCTACCTGTCTCAACCAGTAATACCTAATGGTCCTAGTGGAGACGTGGACATCAGCACGTGTCCCATGACCTTTTTTGGACGCTCATTCAACATCCTGACAGTGAGTAAAATGACGCTGTGTTACTGTTGTTATCCAACAGACAGACAATGAGAGGTGTGACATCACTGTCATCTGTTGTCTTTACCTCAAACATTACACCAGAATGTAGTTTGTGATTATATTCTGGTTAGTATTCCGAGTCTGCCAAATAAAATACAAATAGTAAAAGTACAACATTTGCCTGGAGTGGAGTATTACTATAAAGTAACTGAAAATACAAGTACCTCAAAGTTGTAGTTAAAAACAGGTCCTCACCTGCATCTCATTCCCTCCTCAGCCTCTCACAGTCCGCTCACATACGAGTGATTCATTCCAGGAGCTGCATGAATAAAACAGTTTTAGTCCGCAGGTCAGCCGAACAGAATATCACGTATGAAGGATGAAGTCTGAAAGAATGAAAGACGGATGAATAAATAGTGGGTGCTTGGGTTTAAATGAAGAAGTTCTTGTGTTGTGAAACTCAACACAACTGACTGAGTCACTAAAACAACAGTGTGACTCACTGCAGGACCCCATGAGGCTGTCTGGTCATGTTGTCTCTGTATACATCATATAATAATAATAATGTCCTGTCAATATGTTTATTGGCTTCGCTTATGAGTATTTTCATATTGTAGGGCTCAACAAGTTCGTTGTCTATTCACACTTTTGTTTACTCATTATTTATGACCTTAATTTATTTGTTTGTTTCACTCATTACATATTTGTGAGTATTACAGCTGATTTACTTTATTTTGTTATTGATTGATTTAATATCTTTTCTTGTTTGTTTGTTTCAGTACATGTTTGGATTTATGTTTCTCACCGTCGTGTCTATAAGTGTTTGAGGGGCAGTCTTTAAATGTGATCACCTGTCCTCATCACACTTCACACCCCGATGAAGACTCGTTCAGTCGAAAGCGTTGGACATCCGTGATTTATTAAAAGATTGGATGTTTTTCGGACTGCCAACTAATACCGAGGACGTCTTCAAACGTTAGCTGGACAGTCGTGTCTATTTCCCCTGTGATCAATACAAACACTTCTTTCCAAAAATGATAAAGAAATAACAGCATTGCCAAATTCTTTAGAGCCTCAAAGAGTAAAACTCTCCAGTGTTTAATAATTATAGATTAATATAAACATCCATGATAGAAAACAATAAACGTATTTAGGATTACTATACTGGCCATAATCTCCTGACCTTTAAATATTGTTCTCTCTCCTAATATCACCCACAAATCTTCAAATTACCCGCCAGTTCACTGTGAACCTCGTCTTCTTCTCTCTAATGTAAAACAGCTCATACAGGTTAAGAGAAGGGTCCGAGGATTTGTTGAACGCAAACTGCTTTCACCAAAATGAGAAAGAAATGTTATTTTAGGCTTGAACCGACTTTGTTTTGGAGAAATTCTAAACACACAACTTACTTACTGCAATACATACATACATACATACATACATACATTACTTCATGAATGGTGTCTTTGTTTTTCAGGTGTATTTCAATCAAGATTCATCTTTATCAGTTTGTTTCAAAAACAACGCAAATGAACCGCCACGAGAATGTGTGGTGCTCTGTGGTGCTGCAGATTGTATCTGGAGTTTATAACTACTCTGATGATGTGCGCCTACACCGATGCCGGCCGCATGAACCTCGTTGGGTCGAGCACTGACATCCGGCTGAACCAGAAGGTCTGGGTGGAGCTGAAGACAGAGGGGCTGGACGACAACACGGTCGCAATAGTGACCGACTCCTGCTGGGCAACCAACCAGCCGTCCCCCAATGGCAGTCCGCGATACGACCTCGTCATTGCTGGGTGAGAAAGAACTCTTAGTCGGCGGCTTTTAAGAATCAACTGCTGATGAACTCATCGTGTCCGTTTCCCTGTTTCTGAGCAGATGCCCGAACCCAGCTGACCAGACGGTGATGGTGGAGGGAAACTGACTGGGAACCTCCAACTTCTTCTCTTTCAACATGTTCGAGTTCTCTGGGCAAGAACCTGAAATCTACCTGCACTGCAAACTGGAGCTGTGCCCCAAGCAGGACCAATGTGCTCCGGTAAGCAGGAGTGGAGGAAATACTGCTGTACTATATCATTGAAGTGTTGCTCTTTGTAAAGTCTAACATCTAACCGTCCTCTCTGTGTTACAGACCTGCAGCGGTGGCGATAAAAGGAAGCGCAGATCTTCCAGGTCTAAAGCTGCAGATGAAAACCCAGCACTCATCTCTATGGCCTGGAGCAATTAGATGAAGACCGCCGCCCTGTTGATCAATGACATGGAATGAACGAATTTAACTTGTTTCTAATTAATGATTTACTCTTTAAGTCTTTTAAATCAGAGGATATGGAGGATTTGGTTATTCTTGGAGCTAAAGATGTAAAGTCGAACCTGAGGGTAGCGCTAGAGGAATGCTCATGTGCTCATTGACATCAAATCTTCCTCTCAGTAGCAGGAATGCGATCAGAAGAGTTCATGGAAATCTATTCGATATTTGAACCTCCATCAGAGGACAAAGTATAAACCATGAGTCGTCAGTTTGTATCTGCTCGTCTTCCTGATTTAAGCTTCGTCACAATAAGGAGCTGAACTCTCACTGCTTGTGAAAGCTTGTTTGACCGTTAATGTGAAACAATGCTGGCGTCTTCATCTGATCCACCCGAGAGGATGGCATATGTTATTTCTGCAGTAATCCAATGATTCGTGACGATTATTATGAGATTTTAAATAGAATATAATCTTTGGTGAAATAATAGAAATGAAGTGTGCAGTGAAGAACAAAAATAAAAAGGGTTTTATTCATGTACTACTTCCTGGTACTGCGGGTTATTTTAAAATATACATCATGTGTTCTTTAACTAAATGTTAACTTTAAATGCACACAGCCTAAATGACACTAAAAGAATCTGTGTTTTAGTGGCGTGAAGCTAAAAGAACGTGGTCAGGCTCAGCTGGAGGAAGCTTTGCAGCAAGAAGAAGGTTTCCAGATCCAAATGAAGGAACATACTGAAGTGAATGTGAAGATTAAAAAGGTGATTATCAGACTGAAGTTAAGATTGTCAGTTCAAACTGTGGCTGTAATGACACTGAGACATGCTGGTGTACAATCATTATGTTATTATTACTATGAGCATCAAAAAGACAAAAAAACAAATAAAGGGAGTGGGTAAAACAAACCTGAGTTTCATTTATCTTTTCTTTTTTTTCTTTTTAAAACTTAGGTTTTGATGGCAAGGATTTGCCTATTTGGTTGCAAGTTCGATCTTTATGAGGTGCAGTGAATTTTTAAGTCTATTAACACGTGAGAAGAATACGTTTAGAGAAGAGTTCTGGGCGTACTTGAGTTGGGTTCCAGACCTGCTCGTTACCAGTGTATGTACAACAAGTAACTTAGAAAAAGAATAGTATAAACAAACATGTCAATAGAATAAATGCTTCGATGAAAGAAGTACCTGTGTAAATACTGATTCTACTTTCTCACATGCAATCCTTTATTTGTTTTGGGTTCATCTTACACTCCATCATGTTCTTTATTCATTCCATTCATTTAATCATTTTCTGTTTAGTTAAATATAATATCGTTGGCAAATATAACTATATAGAGGATGTTGTTGATATTGGATGATTAGTTTAGAGGCAGAGAAGCTGCCTTGAGTGAAATTTGACAATTTTTTGAAGACAGCCAACACGCCAAAGTCACAGTTGCAGCACGCTTCAGCAGGTTGGTTCAGTATTTGATTTAACATGAAGAATTTCCTTTATATAGTCGTAAAGTAGTATATTTTAAATTATTACTAACTACAATGTATAGCTGACACTTAGCTGAGAGCTGCTGGGAATTCCCCACCCTGATTAAAGCTTTAGAGAGAGCCAGACAACACACACGCTCAATTACAAAGAGTTTAATCCCAAAAATACTTTTTTCCATTATTGGCACGTAACACATCGTTTGGTCTTGCTGCAACACTGTACTTATTATTTACATCGTCTGAAGTAGTGGCTGTCATGCAATGTTGAACACAGCTCGACTGATTACTGCAGGAGAAGGATGCCACGTTCACGTCGGAAATAAACACAAAATAAATCTGCCCCCCTTGTGGTTGTTATATTAAATATTAAATGACCAAATCAACCCCAAAACACAATCAACTTGCAACAAGATTTCACCCCGTTTGTTCTTCTGTTTTGACGTGAACGCGGTCCATGCGAGACATTCAACCGTCCTGTCAGTCAAGACGAAATGCAACTAGTCTGCAAGCTGTCAATCATGTGGGTGGAACATCCTGTTAATATTATCAAGGTTGGGAACTGATTTAATTGGATTAAATAATAATAAAAAAAAAACCCACACAGCACGTTTTGGTTCATCATTCAACTGGAGGAAATATTTAGGATTCAATACCTTCAATGAGAGGAGAAGTCATGTTTGGAGCAGCACAACAGGTTCCAGCCCGTTGGTTTGTTTCACTACATCGTTGAAACAGGAAGACGCTTTTTGCCAGCAGGACACACTCATAACACACTCATAACACGTTCTCAACAACTCAGATAAACAGATGACCGCAAAACTATTCATGTTGGGATTTAACAGAAAAAGACAATCTCATTTTGTCCCAAGTCATGTGCAATGCACAATGATAGTTTGCACCATTTGACGTTCACTTGTTTGGCAGCCAATGATGTAAGTAACTATAACATGGATGGCACTGTGATCTACACATTTGTTGCTCCATCATGACGGTCAAATGGATATTTGGTGCACAAATAAAATAAACATCTACATTTCAATATAAAAGAGGAAACTAGCAGCAAATCTAGCATATTTTTTTCTAGCCACTGGAAACATGCTCTCTCTACAAGTATTTGGCAGCAAATTCCTGCAGCCGGACATTTGTACACTCTGATTGGCTGTAGCAAATGCAGGTTTATGCAGCAATGAACTAACACATGGTGTCCACTGGCAACTTATTCAGCAACTAGTTGTTAGTTTTCATGGAAGAAACGTGGTGACGCTGCACCAAGGATAAAACCAAGAGAGCCACATGTTCATAGATCCAAGGTGAGCAGTCAAAATCAGATCTACTGACTTCTGTAAGACACAAAACGAGCCGAGCTCAAGACCTCCACTATGGCTTCTGGAGGAGATCTAATCAAAGGAGGTTTCTCTGGGAGAGAAAGTGCAAAATGAGCATGGAGTCTATTATTCCATAATCTTAATCATAGAGAATGTTGATGCCACACATTGTTGCATCAAATGCAGCATTTTATAAGGATGCACAATATGCATCGGGCCCATGAGTTATATTATTTCAATAATGAAATTATAGACAATAAATTGCTTTCATTGACTTACCAAGCGCAGCATCTGCACACTCTTAAAAGTTGGCTTGTGATCCGCCAACAAACATAGAAGAAGAAGCTAAACATGGCGTCGCAGGTTTGGACTTTTTTCACAGTTTTCAGAGGAAGACAACATGATTGCAATACAATTTTGTTTTCTTATGTACTTTACAAGAAAAAAAAAAAATGTATAATTGGAAGAGTCAGAAGTTGTTTGTGATGATAACAATAGTAAATTAGTTTTGGTCAGAGCTATTTGGAATATTAAAACATCCATCTTTGCTCATTATCCTTTCTTACACTCAGGTGTGCATGAACCTATTTTCAAAAGACGAAAAGAATACCGATAATTTCAGGTTATCGGTAGAAGCAGCCAATTATCAGTATCGGCTGAAAAAAAATCCATATCGGTGCATCCCTACACTTTGTGTTAGCGTATTAACTTGTGTTAAAACGTAGAAGTTAACTGAAGTTAAACTGAGAAAGTAAAAACAAAGTCATGGTTGTAATCTCGGCCTCGTCTCAACTCAATCTCTTGCAGGTTTACACGTTGGCCTCGGAGCGTCAGGGACGGTTGTAAGTAACTAAACAATGGAGGAGAGCTTTGTCTTCTTGGGGGATCATCTTTGGTTTAACACCATTTCACAGAATCAGTGCAGCACTAACAGTCTCGCATGTGTGTGCACAGCACAACACGGCAGCAGCAGTATGAAACAGTCCTATTAATAATCATACTCACAGAGACACAACCTGCCTGTTGGGAGGGTTAAAACTGCTGAACAAGGCAAAGCATCACTATATTTTCCCGGATGTTTGAGATTATTATGATTGTTTTATGAGACTCCTATTTATACTATATGATGATCTAGTTCTCTGTCTTCATGTCCCTTCATAACATTCAGCTAGCATCACTATAAATCTGTCATACATGGAGACATGGTGAACAATTATGCTATTTATGCCTTTAACTGCTATATAATTCAGGAATATCTGCATCACTGCCTCTTCTTCTTCTGCTTCAGTGACTTCCTCCTCTTCACTATCATCTCATACAGCTTGTCCATGCCCTCATCCAGCCCCTCTCCTATGATGGCGCAGGCCGGCTGGACGTGGTACGAGGTGGAGGGGCTCAGCTCGGACAGAGCCAGCTGCCGCGCTATCTCCGCGACATCCAGCGCGCGGGGCAGGTCCTGCTTGTTGGCGATGACCAGCAGAGGGGTCCCCTGGTTCTCCGAGAAGCGGGTGATCTTGTGCAGTTCGGTGCGGGCCTCCTCCAGCCTCTCCGCGTCCACGGAGTCCACCACGTACACGATGCCGTCCGTGCAGCGGCTGTAGGGCTTCCACAGGGGCCGCAGCTTCTCCTGGCCCCCGACGTCCCAGAAGTGGCAGCTGATGCCCCTGGAGGCCCCCGCTCCGCCCAGCCGGATCCTCTCCGTGTTGAAGCCGATGGTGGGCACCGTGTTTACGAACTCGTTGAATTTCAGCCGGTACAGCACGGTGGTTTTGCCCGCAGAGTCCAAGCCCAGCATGACTATGTGCAAGGACTGGAAGGCACCCAAATTGGTCAAACTGTTCCCCATGTTGCAGCCTAAGGAGGAGCGGTACGCACTCCCACAGGCAGGATGCTTAAATGTCCCAGGAGCGATCCATGGCGCGTAATTCAACTGAGAGTCAAGAGACGCCTGATCCGCGCCGCTCCTACTCAGCAAGTGTGGAGGGCGCAGCCCCGCATTGCGCGGCGGCACTCCGGCAGCCAGACAAGCCGCAGCATCCCTGGACTTACTCCAACAGCAGCAGTCGTCCGCAAACAGTCAAATCATCACACAGCGGCGCATTCCTCGCGCGCGCCGCTTTTTCCAAATGCGCAAATTACGCGTGGCCAAATGTCATATCATGTCTCTCCATCGCCCCCCACCAAGTGCGTAGCAGCTGTCTGCATGTAGTAACACACGAGTGATGGTGTGTGTGACGCGTGGATCAACCTCTAAATGATGCCATGAGACGACGCGTCAAGTTCAGGCAGAGGAATACAAAATAAGACTTCCGTTTAAGCCTAAAAAAATAAAAGCCTCTCCTGTTCTGATCGGACTTCTATCCAGTAAAACCGCGTGATGCATCCGGTGAGGCCGAGGATGGTTTTATTTTGAAGAGTTTTCATTCGTGTTCTGTTTTTGTGTGTTTCCTCTGCGCACTGGGCTGCACGAGCTGCTGAAACTGTGACACCTCGCGAGGAAATATGACAACTCAGTGTCTTTACACATCAACAGCAGGATGCAGAGATAATAACACTTGTGTCCGTGACAAAGTTAGGAACCCATGTGTACGAGAACGTAACATTTTGCACATCTGTGCAGATTTAAAATATAATATATTTATTATATTTACTTTTAACCCAGCTCTCCAGGTTCATCTGATTAGTAGCTGTTCATGTTTAGTTACTTTCAGAAATGTTTTGCAAATATAATTTCAAAATTACAAGGCATGTTTGCATCAGACAAAAAGTCAAACATTCATGCAAATAATGCAGCAAAAACATCCATCATCATCCTTTAACAACCGCCACTAGATGGCAGCACAATGTTGCATGACAACAAACTAAACCTTAAAGTTTAGATTTTCAACACAATTTTGCAATAAAACATGCGAGTTCAGCACCTACTGCTCTGAAGTTTTCTCATCCAGGTCTCTGAGGATGGAGGCTGCTGCAAACTGCTTTGTACAGATTATAAACCTCTCCAAGGCCGGAGAAATTACATTAACTTGACTTGTAGTGACTTAACACACGCACACACAGGTGTTTCCTTCTGTGGCTGATCAGACTTCCGCTCATGACTTTGTGGGCGTGGTCAGACCGGGCTTGATTGACAGCTCCCTGACTCACCTGTTACCTTTGCTGCATCTGCAATCAACAGGTGTTATGTATATTAATCTTTATTGTAGATTGTTTGTTGCTTTTACGATAAGAAATCAGCTCACTAACCGTTTTATTACAGGAAATGTGTGACTTAATGCCATTTCCAAGGAAACAGCTGAATCTTTTTACAAAAATGCATTAGATAGTTTTTCATTCCCACTGCCAGCTAATTCTCAGTTTTCTTTTGTGCATTGCATTGTGGGAGGAAAGTAACCATCAACAGTGTGCTGACGTAATCTTTTTTAGATTTGACACAAAATGTCACACTGCTCTAATGCCACACCAGGAAACACGACGCATTAGGATGCAAATGAGGAGAACTAACTGTACTCCCACTGAAAAGATGGCTGCACACAGACATGTTCATAATTCAATGTCTCCATTTCAGCAAGTTTCACTGTCCGTGCAGAACATTTTCGTTAAGTTTGGCGACCTCAACAAAATACCAACCGAGCTCCAAACACACAAATCAAACCTGTGACGAGGTCCAATTAACCAGAATGAATGAAAACACCTGCGTGGATATGCAGGGCCTTTAAGAAGCATTCAATTAAACACACAGCAACATAACCTGAGTCATCAAGACCTCGCTAACTGTTCTCTCTGCCCTCCTCCGCCATTGATTTCCCTGCTAACGAGTGTGTGTGTGAGAGCAATGATAAACAGGGCGCAGACACACACACACACACACACACGCAACCTGACTTTCTCCCTCTCTAACAAGTCACCTGGATGCCTCTCGCCCGCGCCCACACAGTCTTCTCATCCATAAAACAAGAGCCTCCTTCACTGGTTTACCTCTGATGTGTTCCTCAGGTAACAGGCGACAAGCTGCTCCAGATGGTGACAGAGGTTAAAAGAAAACAAGACAGGCTTCTTCACAAGCAGGTGATGTCTACCTTTAACCAACAAGTTGGGAAACTGCCATGGAGTCTGGTGTATAGTGTAGAGCAGAGTGGTGTATGTGTATATATATATATATATATATATGTGGAGATTATAAATCACACAAGTACGCTGAAGGAACTCCTTATAATGAGACTGAATCGAGAAAGTAACTCATGGGAAATTCAGGTCAACACCTTTGTATTTCTCCACATCTGAACGGACATGTTGATATGTTGAAATAGAGCAACACAAAGCAAAAAGCAGGAGAAGATGTGGAGACGAAAAGTGAGAGCATGTAAAAGTATCCTGAGACGTACGGCAGAGAGATGTGGCGAAAGGAACGTCTCATAAAACGTCTAAAGAAGATTGTTTTAGAGAGAATTCATGACTGACAGTTGATCTGAATGACTGCAGGTTCCATGAGGCGTCCGCATGACAGCAGCAGATAAAGCACCTGTTTTATGTTCCTTCACGTTCTCCAGAGCCACGAGGTGAAACCATGCCGGCCTGTTTCCGCTCACTCATGCTCCAAAAGCTCCGGAAGATGAAACAGGCCGACTCGTCCCAAAGCTCTTCATCTCACCACCTGTTTGGCATTTGTAAAAGCCGGCCAGTTTGTCCCCGAATTAAGGAATGAAAGAGCGAGTGTGTGAAAGTATATTTTCCTCTCACGTCTCTCTGAGTTGATGGACAGAAAAGAGAACTTTTGATTAATAACACCTTTATTGTTATTTATGGTTATTGGCTAGATTTGGTTGAATTAATCTTCTAAATTCAGCTTTTCATGCAGAAACTTGTGTCAGCTGATAAGAAAATAAAACACCAGTTGAGACGTCTTGTAGAGTTTGGAGATGATATGAATACGATGCAAAGGGAATGTGTGAGCTGCCGCACACAGTGTGATTATGTTGTAAAGATAAATACTGAGTTTGGAGACGTATCCAGGAGACGAGCAGGAATGTGGAGGGTGAGTCATCGTGGAAAGGTGGTCCGTCCTCTGATGGTGAATAATTCTCTGCTTTAATTAAAGTGTGTGTGTGTGTGTGTGTGTGTGTGTGTGTGTGTGTGTGTTTGTCTGGGAAAGAGATGCATTGGAGTGCGTTCATGTGTGGCGTTTCCATGTTTACACGAGGGTACCTTCTGTATTGTTGGCGTGGAACTCAGCATCTTTGCAGCATTTGTCACCGAAAAGGAAAAGGCCAATATCTTTTAAAGAAACGTGTGTTTGTGTGTGATTAGCGTAGCTTAGCACAAAGACTGGAAGCAGAGGGAAACTCTGGGTTTGATATTCCAAAAGTGTTTTAATGTCTAAACATACTGAAATGAAAATCATACTTTCTGGTACACGCAAGTTGTTTTAAATTTTCAGTTTTATTGAAAGCATCCGAACAGAAACAGAACGTGTATATAAATATATAAACTCCTCGCACATTGTCTGTTCAGAGCGTGTTCATATTCCAAACAGCAGTCACAAAACATATGGAAACAAAACAGGACGGAACACAGAATGAAAGACTGAAATGAAACAATAAAAGCATCAAAGCCGACTGAGTATATTTGATCACAAATCAAAAGACAAAAAGCTTCTTTAAATATAAATTTAACAAAAACGTGATATTTCCTTCACAGTTTCAAGTCACTTATTTAAGCAGTACACTGTGGTTTACAGGTTTAATTTGACAGTTGATATTTAATTTAATACCTTCCAGTAAAATGTGACACATGAAAATATTTATATTTATGCTGCACTTTGAACCAAAAGACACAGAAACAAAATGTGACATAACAGCACATGATTATTATTCTGAAACACATTTTAGGTCCATCTTCATCTCATCATCTTTGATAAAACTTTTGTTTGTACAACAGTATTCAATTTCGACAATACTGGATGCACTTTGGATGTTTGACTGAAATATGATGGAAATGAGTTTCTCACAAAACCAAACCAAGAAAAGAAAGAATAACACTGTTGATCAAACTGTATTGTTCTGCAAGTATAACAAATACATCTTCATAAACAGACATACTGAGCCTTTACTGCGTGAACTACACTGAGTCACATGTGAAGTTAGCATTGGGCTAGCCGCTTTGGGCTAGCTAATTACTGACTTAATGTTTATCTCATCATCTGCTCTGCCTTCTTTTGCAATAAAAGAATAAAAACTGAGTCAGAAGAGGAGGGAAGAGTTGTTTTTGTGCCACCAAAAGGTTCAGTTCAGTTTGGACGGGGAGCATGTGTGGTTATGTACTGCAGTGGTTGAGGTCGCTGATGTTGTCCTGAGGGAGATGAACAAAATCACTGTAATCAATGAGAGCGAAATTAAACAGGAAGTGAAAATGTGAAGCAAAAAAGAGAAGACATATACGCCATAAAAGAGACAAAGACAGTACAAAAGACATGAAGAAGAAAGCAGGAGTAAAAAACATCTGGCGATGGAAGACGCCCAACAAGCGACGGGACGTGCAGATCCCGAACTGTCCAGGACACTCCTCCAGTAACTCCCACCAAGACCAGAAGACGTCAACTCTTTTAAACAGAAAGAAGTTCACACAGCAAAGTCTCCGTATCCGGTGGGGCAGAAGGCGGCGCCGCGGAGCGTGTCCAGGCAGTTGACGAGGATCAGCGTGCCGGTCAGGTGCTTCCACCTTCTGGTGATGGGGTTCCTCATCTTGTCCAGGCCGAGGTGGAGCTCCTGGATCACGTCTCGGTAGCTGTCCCCGACGTGGGCGGCCCACGTCAGGAGGAAGTCGTAGGCCGGCTTCCACATGGACTGAAGGAGTCAAAGAGAGAAAGAAAAAGGAAGGAAAAACATTTAATGGTGGTTCTTGTATTCCAGTGGACGTAAAGAGACCAGGTCTCTCACCTCATGGTCCAGCAGTCCGTTCTTGTCGCGGTGCGGAGCCTCGTAAGCTTCCATCTGCTGTCTGGACACTCGAGCGAGTTTCTCGGCCAGTTCCCTCCACCGGAACGCCACCTCCACCGCCGTGGTCAGCAAGACGAAGTCCAGGACCAGCTTGGTAACCAGACCCTGGCAGTCCATCTTCAGCAGCGCCTGATGGGGGACGGAGGAGCGGTGGAAAGGGGTTTCATAAAGGAAGTTTGTACAATCTCTTTTGCTTTAGTTCTTTTTTGATTCACGAGCAGAAATATGTGGACCAATGATCGTTATCTAGATCGTTATCTAGAACCAGCCGAACCTTTCTGTCTTAAATTCCCTTAAAACAACAAAGTATCAATGTGCTACCATTCTTCACCGATTCAACATCTATAGGAGTGATTTTTGCTTCTCAAACAGTTGTTTTCATTCATTTTTTTAAACTTGATGAGGTATCTGGTTGGAAACCACTGTTACAGTTTGTCTTATAGGGGCTGAATGTTTGCAAAGAGACAATCCTAAGCCCCTCCTGTAAGTAGTCATGACCCTCCGGCTGTAAAGACGCTCTTACTCAGCTAACGCGGTGAAATGAGGGTTAGAAAATACTGAGCAGATCAGATCAGAGGTGCGTGAAACTCTTCGGAACAGATTTGTCTTAATGGCCTTCAGACAGACAGAACAGCAGCACCCTGAACGTCACGCTTCATGGAAAATGTATTTCAGGTTCTGTGCCTTTTATAGAAATTATATCTCAGAGATTTCCCAGATGCACTCTGAGGATAAACCCTCAAACTGTGGAGCCTCGACTTAATCTAACGGAGCTCAACTAGCTTCTGCTGATTCAGCCTCGCTGTCAGTCAGCTGCAGCACGATAACAAACGTCCAGTCAATGCTTCATGTGTTAAAGCTGCATTCTCTCTTGTGACCATCAGGGGGCGACTCCTCTGGTTGTATAGAAGTCTATGAGAAAACGACTCCTTATCTCTTGATTTATTCCAATGTTTAAGTTTTTGAATTTTGAATACAGGACTTTTACACGTAGTGGAGTATTTTTACACTAGTTTGGAAGAACCATATAATCCCAAACTGATGTAAACTTCCACTTATCAGAATAATCTATTTGACTTCTTTTATCTCCTCTTTCATGAGCTGCAGCTCCGTAATAAATAACCTGGATAACCAACAGCGTGCAGGTTTCTGGAGGTAATGGATTACTTGGTTTTTGAAACAGACACCATTCACCTCCCTCCTCTTCCTCTTCCTCTTCCTCTTCGACCTTCGACTGTGCCGTGATTCAGGCTTCACACGGGGCTCAGGCTAAATATAACGTCAGGGTTCACCGCTGCCGTCTGGAGAGGAGCGCGACGTGGAGCTCTTCGTGCAGGAGGGATGTGCTGTTTGAAGCCGGACAGGATTAAAGTGCATCAGGAAGGAGTTTGTGCTTCAAAATAAAGGTCTTTAATCCTGTCAGAAAAAAACACATCAAACTGCACCAGGTCAAAGGTCAGCGTTGGGACTGAAGGCCTTTACACACCGGTAAAAACCATGTAGACTTGATGTCACCACAACACGTTGTTTCTGTTCCCAGTCCGGCTTTGGTCGATGTTTCCACATTAATAACCACCAACATGATTCTGCTCTAAAAATAGAAAACACTCTGCTCCGTGAGAGACCAAAGTGTCTGAAAAATAAGGGATGGCGGCGACCTGCAGGAAGCCCCGAAGCAGATGGACAGACGGAGCTGACAGCTGACCGGGCGGCTGTCAGTTAAATGAGCTTCACTTCCAAAAGGAAGGAGGGAGGAGAGGTGGAGCAGAGCAGACGACAATACCGACAGGTAGAGAAGAAAGAGAGGGAGAGAGTAAAAAAGATGGACATGATAAACTAAATGGCAGAAGCAAGAGAGAAAGAGAACGCATCCCTTTAGACCGAAATTTAAAAATTACATTTAATATGTTGGGAGTCGAGATATTACATTAAAAACCAATGGAGTCCAAGTTAATTAAACATGTGAATCTTATTTAAGACATTTGGCATTTTCTTATGTGCAAAAGCAGAAAAACAACCCCAAAATGTATTTTGTCCTTCTGGTATTTTCAATCTCCCATTCCACCTTTACAAGTACAGTAAAGCCACATGACAGACAGTTTTCTCTTCAAGGTTCTCCTGAAATATTCAGCTTCTGATTTGTTCAAGAGTTTGGTTCCTGGTTTACATGTCCCATCATGGGGAGTTTGGCAGGAAGAAGTTGAGGAAACACTTTTGGTTTCAGTTTAGATCGATCACTTCCTGAGGAGCAGACGTTCCTGCAGGATCTAAGGGCGACTGTGTGCAGTCTAGACTCTCTGCAACTATTTCATCAAAAGATCAGCTGCTCAGACGTTGATTTCTACTGGCTGCACGTTTGTAAAGAAGTTTAATTTCCTGAGCCAGCTGACGAGTAAAGACCTTGGTTTTAGATGGGAGTCTACAAGCAGGGGATTGAATTCGTCCCCTGGAGGAGTGCTTGGCCCCTCCTCACTGCACAGATCTATAATTTAACAACACTCTCCCGGCCTTTCAGACACCGACAGTCCGGCTCTCGTTTGTCCTCTGCCTCCGTAACTCGAGCCTCGGCGTTAAAAGATCTGCGGGGCGGTGTCGGATGCCCTCGAGTCCTCCAGATCCGTCCTGATCGATGCATGCTCACATTTCATGAGAACACCTGTCGGCTGGTGTGGACGAGAGAGGGGGAGACTAAACCATGAGCGCTTGTTCACTGCTGCAACACTTTATGTTTCACACCGAGCTGCAATTAAAGCCGGCAGGGTTACAGCTTCCACATTTGCAGAAGCAAGAATTTAATTCATGTGTGGTTGTGCTGCAGACTGAAGACAGCAAGATCAGCGAAGCTTTGTTTGTGCTGCAGCTCGAAACAAAAAGATATGGCTTTAATTATTGCAAAGGGAGAAAGCCACACTGAGCTCCCTCTTACTATTACTGCAGTTTGTGTCCACCATCAAGCTGAAATAACACCTCTACTGTCCCATCACACAGACAAAGTCCAGGTATGGCGGACATGTACCGATCCAGGGGACAAATGAAATATAAGTGGATATCTTTTATTAGGGAAACCTTGGACTCAAGTAAAAGCTGCTACAACTGGATCAATGAAAACTTTAGGAAGTGAGCTTTATGGATGAAGTGATAAATTGCCCAAGATTGACACTTAATCAAAAAGAGACAATAAAGGGAACTTTCATCTCTCTCTTTCCTCCCTGTTCTAGCTCTGGCCTATGATGATCTATTCTCTACTATGAAAAGGTTAAGTTGAGTTAGTTTTTACTTCTCACAGTGACACTAAGAAATAACACATGAAGTCGTTTCAATTCTGAAAAACACAGGAAACAAGAAGCGCAGTTGTTTGGACGCGCTGCAGGCGCATGCTGCCCTTTAGAAAGTCAGGAACAGGAAATGTTTTCACTTTATATAGAACATCAGCTGATAATGGTGAGATGCTCAATTTAAGTCATGACATGGTTAGCGTAGCTTAGCATAAAAACAGGAAGCAGGAGGGGAGACACAGCGAGCCTGGCTCTGTTGAACTCTACCAGCCAGGAGGCATTGGTACCGTTCTGCAAAACACGGATACGTTGCACGTGGACGTTTTTGCGTTTGAGCGAGTGTTGTAGTACAACGAGCGACGCAAAGAGCAAATGACGTAGTAAATATAACGAACATTATTGAAAGTGACATGGTGTAAACACGATTACAGGAGGTAAAACAAACACGGGACTTTCACCCTGGAGACAGGTGTCGCGTGAAACTAAAAGTTTACTTTGACTTTACGCTTTTTACGTAACGTTGTTACACTTGTTGACTTACGTAAGACAGTCTGCTAATGGCAGTTGCTATTTCTTAACACTAGTAAACGTTATATTACATTTTAACGCTATTATTTGAACAAAAAACATATTTTTTTCAAATTTTAACCATTTTGTTGCCTAAACTTAACCATCGTTGCACAATGTTAACCACGTAGCATTGTGGGTACGAAGCTGATGACGACGAAACGTATTTACGTGTTTTAGTTTCAGAAACGTCAACATTCAATGTGTCCGTGTTTTGAAGAAACGTACAAAGCCCTTTTTTCTTCATGATTCAAGGATCATTTATTGTTGTTGTGCAACACAGGGATGCAAAGAGAAATGAGAAAAAACATGACAAACAAAACAAAACAAAAAAACAGTAGTGCACTATAACTAGTCCAGCTAGCTCTTTATGCTAAGCTAAACCAATCCCCTCAGTGCTCAGCCTTCGAACTGAACTATTATTCTGGAACTAAACAAATGAGTAAAGTCAGTGTAATGAGGCAGGGAAACAAAGCCCACAGCTTGTTCATATTACAGTATAGTGTGTCTAAACTCTTTCTTTTCCACTTCCCTCCCACCAAACCTATTTTCTCTGCCTCCTCTCTCATTACAGAAACCACAGGGGGGAAAATGAAGCTCCCTCATCGAGACATTGCTCCCACTTTGAGTCTCACTCCCTGGGTTTCTCACCACGACGACTTCCAGTTTACACTCCTCATCGATACCCGATCAATATTTCATCCTGTCCTTTCCCAGCACTTCTTTCCAATGAGCTAATCTGCATACTGAAGTGTGGTCTTACTCGACCAACATATTGTGTACAATGTTTTTTGTGATGCTTGAATAAGACACATTTATTTGGAAGATTTCACAGATTTGTGTGTATTTTTGTCCTAAAAAGGAGCAGATCTTGGCTGGATAAAAGCCTCATTATTAGGAGAATGAATGCCTTGTTTGCTAATCGAGGATTTTGTAGCCAGAGGTTCTCAACGTAGGAATGTTTTATTGAGTAACAGTTATACAAGGAAGGCTATTTCTCCCTTTGAGGAGAAGATTTAGTAATTCAAGCCTGTGTGACTCACTGGACCTTGTTCCTGCAGCCCAATGACAATTTACTATCTGGAGAAAATGTTGCAGGGGACAGACACGCATTCACGCACATCTTGGAGTGCTTTACAACTGATGTAGTGCAGCAGCAAACAGGGCAAGGATTTTTAAGTTTAAGATGCGTGTGCACACAAATATGAATGCTGAATGCCCTTGCACTAGACAGCAAAAGATGATGAATAGCGGTGCACAACGCAAACAGCTACATAAAAAACAACTAAGCACCTCATCAGTTAAGCTGTTGAACTGAAGCAGCGCTGCAAATGTCAGAAAAAGTGATAAAATGTTCATCGCAATTTCCAATAACTCAAGTTGAAGTGCTTTCATTGTCTGATCAACAGTCCGGAACATAAAGATATAAATTCACTGTCACTTCAATCGAAGAAAAGCAGCAAATCCACAGAGGAGAGAAGCAGGAACTATTGAATGTTTAAAAAAAACATTGACTTATTGTTTGACATTTCATCAAATGTGTTTCATGAATTCATTGATTTTATTTTAGCCTCGAATAGATTCAATTAAATTGAGCTTTTGCTCCGTTGCAGAAAGTCTCAACGCGGTTCACATTCAGCAAACAATAACTTTACATTTGATTCAGTCCGAGCAGCTTGCAGAGCAACACGGGCCACTGAATGTCCGGCTAAAACACGGAGCAATGATTTGCGTCCAGCTAGGAAACATCGTATCAGAGGTAAACGGTCTAACACTTGAATGGGCTGTAACACTTGTGGACAAACCTTTCCATCAAGGTCAATAGAACACATTTCTATATGGTCCTTGAGGATTAAGGTGTCTCCGACTTCAGAAGAAAATGGCTAGACTTCAGTGAAGGTCATCCGAGTGTGTGGTCGTTTCATTTTTTCAGTAAATATGAAAGAAAGGACATCAGAGGAGTCAAAGGATGGAGCCTGGTTCAGAGATAAGAAAGCCAAGGCGCTCTTTGTGCACACAGTAAGTTTAAAAGCCTCAGCAGGAGTTGAAGGTATACCCGCCAGAATAAAAGCCTTTAATAAAACATAAAAGGCTCCTTTGCTTTAGACCTTGAGAGATTATGGGTGGGGTCACATGACGTACAGCCAAACAGGGAAAGTTATTTGCAGGTGTGTTTCTCTGGATAACCGTGAAAGGTTAAAAAAGGCATGCACAGCAAATGAGTAACACTCCTTTACCTTAACAGTTACTGTCAAAGTCCCATTTAGCAAGGCACTTTACCACCAGCTGCTCCGGTGGCCGCACTGAGCATGTCGCATGCACGCTTCGTCAACTCCGCCTGGATAAACAGCAGTTGGAGAAAGTACTTTGCTAAAGTACTTTTTGAATAATGACGTCTGGCGAGGGAAATGTCTCGAGACTATTTTTGCTCCCCCCAGGGTGTCGGCGCTGTCGGCGGAGAAAAACACATCAAGGCCGGCGTGTGTTTGCTTGACAGAGTTGTTTATGATCAAACTGCAGATGTTAAGTTTTATTTCTATGCTTTTTTTGACAGGATTTTCTCCTCCAAACCCCCCTTCATTTTTCATGTGGTGGCTGTTCATGCTGTGAGCCGCCTCAGGCTGTAGGACAAGTTGTTTACCATTCATGTGACTGAGCATAAGGACTCAAACGCTTCCAGCTCACACTCAACACAGGCTGAAGTGGAAAGAAATCAAACAAAGACACCTATGTGCTATGGTAATGCTCGACTGTGTAACAGTTGGAGGACAAGGGCGAATGGCCCTCATATTGTCTGTTTCCAGCTTCTAAAATGTGAAAATTTGCTTATTTTCTCTGTTTTTTATCATCAAATTCAGAATATTTGTTTTTTGGACTGTTGGTCAGCTAAAACAAGCAATCCAAAGACATTATCTTCAGTCTCTAAGAACTTGATATCGACCTTTTCACTCTTTTTAGGGATTGAAATGTAGACCCCATTTGGGCAGCATCATGTTCTTTGTCTTAGGGGCAGTGACAGATTTTCATCCCACTGATAACAGGATCCCAATCCAACAGGAGTGGTTTGTTTCTCCAGAAACATTGGAGGGATGGTGGAGAGAATCAAGTCAAATTCAAAATTATAAACAGAAATCAATGAAAAATAAAAACATGATTGGTCTCACCATCATGAGTTCCCTCTGGAAGGACTTCCTCTCCTTGTTCTCCATGTTCGTACACTCCTCTTTGAGTTTCTCCAGAACCGACGCCACCTTCTCCGGCTCGTTGTCCAGCTCGGTCCGGCAAAAGTAATTCAGTGGCAAATTCCCATTACCCAGGGCATCTGCGAACGCCCTCCAGTTTCCCACATTCTCCATTAAAACCGTCCTCACTGTCGCGTAGATGTACGTGAGAAATTTGCAAGGCCTCAGGATCTGCTCCAGCAGGATTGTGGTCGTTAGGTCCGGCCCACACCAATAAATGGGCTTGACCTTACCCAGAACTAAAACATTCTTGGCGTGGACGAGGCCCACCTTCCCCTGATAGTATCCAATGTACCACTCTTTGGTCCGCAGCTGCCCTCGCAGTTTGATTTTCTCCTCGCTGAGCAAAGCGATAACATCCCCCTTTTTGTACTCCAACAGATAAGTGCTCTTGTGCTGCCTGATCACTGTTTTGATCAACTTGCCGAATTTAAGGTTGGTGATGCACCGGTCCTGAAACTTTGGGTATTTGGAAGTGACGGCCAGCGGTGAGAGGACGATCTTATCCACCTCTTTCTTTTTCAGAAACCTCCTCTGGCCTGTTATCCTCGGTCCGGTTGTTGGCGGCGGTGGCGGCGTTTGGACGCAGAACTGGGTGAGGATGCAGTCAAGGGCGTCCTTGACTTGGACCCTGAGAGTGAAGTCTGAAATGCTGTCGGGGTTGTGCGATGTGATCATGTACAGGAGCCTGCTGACTTTCCCCAGTTTGACCTGAAATCCCCGAATCAACCCCGCACCCTCGTTCGCCCTCACCTGGTAGTTGGACATGTTGGAGTACAAACCCACCTGGAGGTCTTGAGGGTACCCCAGCGCAAACTGGTGCTTCCCCCATAGCTGCAGGGCCACGGGCGGGCTGGAGCCAGCCTGTCGGCCCACCTCGTTAACCAACAAGGTATTTGGGGCGCAGTCATGCCCAAACATGGCCACGACTGTTTTAAAGGAAGGGTGAATGTGCTTGGGTCCGTAAAGGCCCAGAGTTACTTTCCTATGCACATGGTCCCAAACGGTGGTATTGGGGCTGATGTACTGAGACTGAACCACAACAGCCACATACATACAAGGCTCTAGACCATCCAGCTGCACCTGGACTGTATCATTGTAAAGGTAAGCATTCGGGATGGGCGTGTAAGGCCCTTCTTTGCAGTCACTTCGAACACAAAGCACCTCTGCAGTGTGACAACTGTCCTTCTTGACAGCGACCATTACCTTCATCTCCAACGTGATGAAAGACTTGGTCTCCATGTTGCTTAGCTTGATCTCCACCACGGGGCTGACAGTGGAGCAGTGGTCACTGTTGAGCTCCAGAGGAGGGTCTAGTAAGGCTTTCATGGAGATCTGCTGGTGGTCTCCTTGGCTGACGTGGCCCTCGGGGATGTGGATGCTGATTTGGGTGTCCGGGAGCTGAACAACTCCTCCGTTAGTGTCCAACCTGCACACGATGTTGGTCTCCACTGGCTGCGTTTGGCCCCATCCGGGACTCTGGCCCAGGGAGTCAAGGTCATGGCAAGACCTAGCTAGCTTTCTGTGGTTCAACCACGCAGTCCTGAAGTCCTCCCTGCTCTGAAACTGCTCTGGTGAAGGAGCCTTAAGGCCTTTGAAGAACCCCGAAGAAGGTAACGTTGGATTCGACTGCGCCTGCAGTACTGACAGTTCTGAGAGACTGTGGGAACGTTTACTCCTGAAAAACGGGTTATCCCTGTGGACGTTAGGTGCAACCTCTTGGTTTGGGCTGGTGGGGGTGGTATTGTTAATGTGGCAGCTGCTGAACCCATTGGTCATGATTGTACTGGTGTTAAAGTTTGAGCAAGATGATGGAGATTCCATTGCATCAAACAGAATAAGGTCTGTTGAGTTCCTCACACTTACATCTTTGCAGTTTTGATCTAATGGACAGATAAAAGGGTTCGCAGAGAACGGGCTGTTGTTGTAAATTGGTGAGGGCTTCAGGGTCATCCCTGTCCACTCCCCCAAACCTCCAAACTCCTTCGACCCATCCTCGTATCCTTCCCCAAGACTGTCAATCATCCCACTGTCGCTAAGCGAGGAGTTCCTGAAGTTGACCAGCTGGACATAGGCGGCTGGGATGTAGCCCATTTCCGTGTTGTTGTGGGCATACCACCACTCTCCTCCTGACGTGTCCAACACATAAAGCCGATCGCCTTTGGCGAACTTTAGCGTGGTGAAGCTGCTGGGGCAATAATCCTTTATGGCAACCACTTCCTGCGCGGCTCCATAGGAGGCTGACGTGTCCAGCCTCAAGGCACTGGGAGAAGGCACTGAAAAGGAAAAAGATGTTAGAGAATCTCTTAAAACTATTAGTGGTGCTCTTCCGCCCCTGATTGCAAAGTGGTTTTGTAACTGGTTGTTCACTATTTTAGATAAGTGCACTTACAGTAATCACTCAATGGCTGATTACTGTAAAATACTGCTGTTAACAGCGCTTATCTCATAATCAGACATGTAATGGGTCAGTTGGAATAATGAGGTGATGGTACTACAGACCGGACATAAATGTAAAATAGCCCCCAAAATAACCTTTAATAATTCTAAAAGCAACGACAAAATGTTCAGATCACCGAGTTAACATATGAGCAGATGAACTGCATAATTCCCTGCATCATTTTCTATTTTTAGTTCGCACCATTAGCGTATATAGAGCATGTAAACATAGCTGTAATGAAGTGCAACCAGTGAAGCGAAAGAGCCAGAGAAAGAATAATACCGTTTACATATGACTGAATTAGAGAAGATGAAAAGCACAAAATTAGATATTGAACTTTGACTGATCAGATAATCAAATGAAGTGTGTGAATACAGTGAAGCACTGACCTTTGACATCGTTGAGACTGGCCCCAGTGATCCCTTCGCTGAGGTCGATGAGCGTCCCCTCAGACTTGCAGCGAGGAAGGATGTGATTGTTGTTCGTCACTCTGATGATGCGATGGGCAGCCATGGCCGGTGCTTGAAATACAATTCGCTCATTGGCAGCTTTTCATCTGGATGGGGAACAAGCAAAGCATTTCAGGGTCCAGCCATTTAGCTGATGCTAAATGCTAATTTTCCAGATCATTGACCCAGTTAAAGGCCATACAGGTCAAAGCTGCAGCAGCAGAAAATAAGGTTTGACAAATATCTCTGCTTTCATGAAATGACTCCCGGCTAACAGAGTTAGTTATTTTCTAGATCGATGCAAAGATCATAAAAGAGAAAGATATAGGAGGAGAGCAATCAATAAGCATTAAAGAAAAAGAGATTTAAGTTATGAGTGAAAGTGACAATAAGGGTCAGAAACACAATCTAAAGCAATGTTACTTTTGTCAACCTCAGGCGAAAATATGTATTATGTTTAGTCACATTCATCTTTATCCTTTTAGTCAACTTTGAGTCAAATGTTTTCTCTATTAACTTTGTCAGCTATCTTTAATTTCGTCCTGCGTCAGATGACCTTCTGCATTAGAATATATTGAATATTTCATTCAATCTAGTCCAAAACTTAATTTACAAAAGATTTTACCTGATCATTATCTGATGAAAAACAAAGGATTAAAATAAATAATAAATAAAGGTTGATAACATACAGGGAATTCAACCCGACAACCATCTCTCTCCCTCCTCCGGCTGCTGCTCTGCTCTGAGTGTTTTGAGTATTTCCATCTCCGATTGTGTCACGCAAGTCACCGATTTCCTTGTCAGAATAGAGATTTGTGTGGAATCACAACCAACACAGTCAGCAGACGACTGTGATCTGATAAACGAAGCGGCAGAAAATCGCTGCTCCCTTCAGTCTCAACAGACATTTATTATTCCTGCAGCGGGAACATTTGCACACTAATGATGCCGTTATAATCTGATTAAAGCAACGCAGACTGTAGGAGCTGCCATAATAATGCCTTTCGCTGATTATCTTCGTTAGAGCTGTGATGTTCACAGCTGAATGAAACTGATTCAGATGTTTGCTTAAACACATCACTTCACTATGTTATTGTATTTTCTGCTTGAATAACACACAGAAAATGAGCTATTATTAGCAAGGAGGCGACAGAGATGCAGAGCTTTCTGTCTAAAGCTGGTCAGAACTCTCTCTACACACTTTAACACAAACTATTTATTCAAATCCCTGCAGCTTCAGTCTGCTTTATTTTTTCAACAAAGTTGTTGCAGAGCAGAGGTGCACTCTGGGATGCAGAGCATGCAGTGAGGAGAAAGTTGGGCTTGTTTAACATCCCTTGAAATGGGAGCTGGTGCTGAAAGCCAGTCAAACTCCTCCGAGGGGACGTTTCATTGTCTGCCCCCTCTCTGCGGGGAGCGTGTGCCCCGTCGATAAACCCCTCCTCCCTCGATAATGAGCAGCACCATCAATAACAAGCCGCCCGGCAGACAAAGACACAGCCGCTGGCTTTGATACAGCATGGAGGAGATCCCAGCTGAATGCAGCGGGAGGTGAGGGCGGCTCTGACAGATACAAGGGGGGGGGGGGGACCGCTGCAGATCCATGCCGAGAAAGAAAAACTGACAATTACAAAAAGTTAAAACAATGTGACCTCTCAGGGTTCTTTCTATTTTAGAGAATAACATCAGAAAGTAAAGACAGCATTTGGGGAAATGATGTTATTTTTGTTTTTACTTCACGTTGGCAGATGACTTTCAGTTACAGAGGGAGAAGCAGCGCTGGAAGAGAAGCTCTCGGGAGATCTCGGCGCACTGCTGCTTGTGGGTTAGCCGTCCTCACAATTGGAAACAGGAATATGGTGCATTAATATCTGAGTCTGCGAAACACTCTGCGTTATTAACTCATTTCAGCCGGGCTGACAGAGCGGTGAGTCGAAGGTTTAATTAGCCGAGTGTCGGCCGGTCCTAATCCCCGGATGAATGATGCTATAATAACCGTTTCCAGCTGCCATATGCTGGCTGGAGTTTATCGCTCCTCCATCGCAGCTGTTTAAATGAAGCAGATTACACGGCAGCACGGATCTGTTAGTGCACGGCTGGAAAACTTAAGCAGTATATGTCATATTCAGACTTGTTGAATTCCCTGTGGAAGCATTCAAACAGGCAGCATGATCCCAGATCAAAGGAGGAGGCTGAAGGGCTAAAAGTCTCTTGAATCATCAAACTAAAGTCTGATTCATCGCTATCAGTTTAGTCAAATGCAATGAAAACAACTTTAAAGGCTTGTTAGCTTATTCAACAGATCTAGATGCCATAAATCTCCACAGGGAGTAATATTACAGATGCTGCCTGCTGCTGTTCCTTCATTTACTAAAACATGTGTTTCTTTAATGATTACGGTTCGTTAGATCTACATGGACTCTCTCTCTCTGTACAGTTTGTCGTAGAGACAAAATAAATGACCCTCAACGCGATAATACAAGCTGCACCAAAACCAAAACCACTGACTTTAACGTCCACTAAAGGTCAGCTCTGTCTGCCGCTGTGCAGGACACTGAGTGCAGCCTTAATTGAGTCCCGACCTCAGGGACAGAAACGCATTAGGTTCTACTTGAGTCGGGTTCCTGCAGTAACTGGCTGCCCTGTTGTGGCCTGCGGCAATGCAGAGTCTGCTCCCAGCATGCATTTGGGCATGTGTTTATAACTGTGATGTAGAACTTTCTCGCAAGTTTGGGTTAGGACGCAGTTTTAATTACAGTCAAACAAATCTCAGTGTTTTCACTGCAAGATGCATCGACTGAATGTTCAAGAAAAGCTTTGCAAATAAACAAGCTCGTGACATCATGCAGCCTGCATGCTTAAACCAACCACAATAGGCTCAGTTTGGTACTTTGGTGGTGAAAGAAAGGTTCATCAGAGAGGAGGAGGTGCTTTGTGTTTGTTTCAGGAAACATCGCTCACTGATGTGCCGTCAAGTTATGAAAAGTCTGATTCATCAATCTGACAAGTTTCCTCTCCTGAGGAGATTCATTTCATATAATTGCGTCGCGTGCCGCCATCGTCTCTCTTTCTCAGCTCTGTGACATGTTCAGGTTTTAGCTTTCAGCCTGCAGACCAGCAGAAATAAATAAGTAAATCCTCGGCTTGGCATGTGGTCAAGTACATCAGACCGAGGTGCTGCTCGGCCCCGACCGCCGCCGCTCATCACCGCACAAATTCATCCGTAGAAACATGACAGTCGCTCCTCTCCAGGTAAATGAGCCGAACACAGTAGTGTCGCTTCTTCCTCCGAGATTCCTCAAGCGAAGAGAAAGAGGAAGAATCAGCAGCGAGTGGCTCATTAAGCGCTTTGAATGCTGTAATTTACTTCTATTTTGAGTCATAAATAATAAACAGACGGATGATGTGATGAAACATCCTTCTGTGAATCCGTCGCATTAACCAGTATTTATGATTCCATGAAAAGGGTTTTGAGCTAATAATGTGGGTTGATGATGTTCAAGTTCAAGTTTCCAGGGCGTTAAAGTCACGTTTACACTCGGATTTTACCTTCTTATCGTTTTCCAAACGTTTTTTATTGGATTATCTGTCTTCAGCTGCTGCTTTTAGTTCATGTCAACGTGTTAAATATGAAAACATGCAGACAGTAAAGATGGAGCAGACTGTTTTCATTCATGCAGCATGTTTTCAGGGAAATAAGTGATGTCTGGTGAAAGCACTGATTTGATGAACATGAAACCCAGAAAACATCCTTGAAACGCTGCTTGAAAGCATTATTGAGGGCGATTATCTAAACCGTCCCTGATCGCTTTGCAAACACTGAACGCCAAAACACTGAACGCCAAAACACTGAACAATTGGCCAGAAATCAGGCTGCAGGAAGATCACATGACTACTGTCCAGACATTTAATGTGCGAGAATCAATGAAGCACTTCGTTTAACAGATATTTAGAAGTAATTCAGTTTACAATGAATTGTTACGTGAACTGACTTACTGATTGATGGTACTTTAATAATGTAATCAAGATGTTATTTGTTAATGACTTTTATATCAATACAGCGTGCAAAAGGTGTGTGAAGGACAGAGTGGTGATTCAAGTCTATACATTTGCAAGAAAGTGTGTGTGTGTGTGTGTGTGTGTGTGTGTGCTGAGAAGCCATTAATTACAAAATGGAGCGCACCTTCGCGCGGTGCTGGAAAACGATGACATGCTAGTTTTTAGGCTTAGCCTCTGGGGGGGGGGGGGGGAGAGAAAAAAAAAAAGGGTGTGTGTGTGTGTGTGAGAGAGAGAGAGAGAGAGAGAGAGAGA
>NW_022280042.1:9822110-9854610 GCF_004355925.1 Anarrhichthys ocellatus
GAACAAGGAAGGTAGGAAACATAGAGGAGGTAGCAGATAGGAGATGAAGAGGAGGAGGAGGAGGAGGGAAGGGACATGAGGAGGACAAACGGGGAGAGAAGAAGAAGAGTAGGAGGAAGGATTATGAACAAGGGAAAGGAAAGGAAGAAGGAAGGAAGAGGAGGCAGGTGAGGTGAAGAGGAGCAAGTGAAGAAAAGAAGAGGAGGCAGCAGAAAGGGGGAGGAAGAGGAGGGAATATCAGCAGGAGGACGAATAATAAAAGAATAATAAATAAAAGTGAGGAAGAGGAACAAGGATAGGAGGAAGAGGAGTTTATGTTTCAAACTCGAGGCTGCCTGATAGAAGGAAGAGGGGGGGGGGGATTTTCAGCTTATCAGATGACCTTATTGGCAGGGTTGAGGAGGCGCACACGCGCGTGGCCGGCGTGCGCACACGTGACAATATAGCGCTCATTGTCTTTTCTTTCCTCAATGTTTCTATGCAACATATTTTAATAATGATTAGCAGTTATTGATACAACAGATCAGTAAAAAGAGTGAATGATTGTAAAAAAGGAGCAGAAAGGCTTTTAATTTCTTCCTAGAATTAATATAATATTAATATCATAGAAATACAGCATACAACACTAAATAACCATAAACCTGGACCACAATAGAAAACCAGCACATGTAAAAAGACACTTTAAAAGTCATGATGTACAATACATGTAATAACAAGCACAGCAGAGACACCACCGTGTAGAATCACAACAGAGCAGCAAATATAGAAATATCACATAAATGCTGCTCAGATGTTTTCTTTTGATGCAGCCGAATTCCTTCCCGCACACTTTTCTGCTAAATTAGCGAACAAAATGAGTAAACTGGTGGTTTAGAAGATAGTCAGAAGAAACGAAGTGTAAAGTTGATCGTAATGTGAACTGACCTCCTGCTGGCTGGAAGCCCGGACGCTCATGAGGTGCTATGAGAGGAAAGGTGAGGAGCTGATGGAGATGCTTCTTTTTCTTTTTCCTCGTCTCTTTTGCCTTGAAGCTCACAAAAATAAAAATAAGTAATAAAAGGGTTCAAATAAGATGATCGGGCCTCAGTCCAACAAGTTTTTAACGGGGAGAGACGCGCAGACACGCCGGCTCACGTCCGTCTCTGCTCCGGTCTGCCGGAGGACTCGAGGAGGGCTGCTCTGATGGATGCGTGACGTCACTGGGAGGGGGTGTGGCCACACACACACACACACACACTGTTCTGCACATTGTACTTGTACTCCTCCAGGTGTGTACTTCCAATGATGGAGTACAGCTACGTTCATTAAATCAAACACTGAACTCAGGGTTCATATTTTGTGCTTCTTTCATTCGCAAAAACTGAAATTTTTACTGCATTTATCTGTTATTAGATTATTAATAAAATGTATTATTATAGGTTAAGCCACCCAGCAGTAAATGGTGCAACTACAACAGCTGCCACCATTTTGGATTCTCTGACTCTCCGTCCCTTTAAAGGTCAACGGAGTGAACTTATGTTAAGTTCAAAGTTCAAACTGGCCTCGTTCCTGCCTGTCCTCTTGCTCTTCTTCTACTTCTTAATATCTTGTTCTATTTTAAATTGGGAACACGAGTCATTCAATTCGTTCCATTAGAGGAAACACAGACAATAAAGTCAAGCTGCACGCAGACCTTCTGTTGCTTCTTATTATTCCATAATCAATAAAGAAATCATTGACACAAACGGAGCATCAAAGCAGCAAATAAACACAATAAAACACATTGTGTCCCTGTAGATAAAGCCGAGTGGAGCTGCAGAGGAAATGACTCGTGCAGCAGGACGGTCATTAATAATAACAACAACAACAACAGGAGATTTATTTGAAAGTGTGATGCAAAAAGGATGTGAATTCCACAATAAGATATACCAAAAACCTTCTAAACGCATGAAGAAATGTTTTTACCGCTCTGGTATCTGATGGAGATTTATTGGCTTTAAATGACAGTCAGAATATTTGAAAAGAGAGTATTTCTTTCCTCCACGCTCAGAGAAAAACAGCTTTCTTCAGTCTAATAGACCTTCCTCTTTCATCTCATTGACAAAACGTCCTCCCCGTAAAGCTGCTGTCAGAGCAGAGCGGGGAAGTCGACAACGACTCGGCAAAAAAGACGACAAGAGGAAGACAGCACGTCTCGAAATGAGCTCAGAAAAGCGGCGACTCCGTGACTGTTTACAGCAAAGAGATTTCAGTGAAGTATCTGTCAGCCACATGCATCCGCTGTTTGACTTTCAGGGCTTGTCTCCAGGTATGTGACAGCAGCAGAACGGGCCGAGCTCAAGCAGCTGTCACCCTGCAGAGTCAAAAAGTCACAACCTTTCCTACTTTGCATGTGTTATCCTGACTTGGATATTTGCAGAAGTCGGAAGCTCTGCATGCATTTTAGTTCACTTGAGTTTAAAAATGAAATCTCTCACAAAAGGAGTCAAATATGAAAAAGAGAAGTTCAAAAGTCAGATTAGAGTTGATGTCTGAATGCGATGACCTCAAAGACATCAACAAGCTGAAAGGAAACGTCCTGCTCTACTCGGGGAAGTTGTAAAGTCCAGACCTGTGCATCGTGCTGCCGCTTTGTTCTCCCTCTCAGCGACGCCTCGGGGAGCTTTTAAAGGCAGCAACCAAAGTCTAATTAGACCGACGACAACAGCTGGAGAGAACCAACGGGAGAGGAGTGACTCCTCTTACAGCTCTCATTATGCATCGTCCTACTTAATCACGTAGACATCTGGAGCCAGTGCAGCTTCGTCTCATCAGATTGTGATTGATTCAGTTCGTGAACTCCTCTTCTTCAGGTTCTCTTTATCGCGTTTCCTGCATTTGACTTGTCTTCTAATATTTTCTTTTAAAAGTTTGACATCGAAGGGCAAAAAGTCTCCTCTTCTCTCACTTTTTGTTGTCAATTCATGAGCTCTCATCTTATGCAGCTCGTGCTTTTGTGTTTGGCCTCAGAGGGTTCAGTCACATCCCAAAATCTGAGGGCTTTTAGAACCCATCAGGCTTCTCTGCGCCTTTCTCTGCATGATGAATGCTACAGCAGCAGCTTCAGAAAGGTGAAAGCGCGGTGATTTATCTGACCGCCCTGAACACGCTCTTTCATTCTGCACCGTCAGGGGCCGAGGGGGGATATGATGGATATCCACGAGGCGACTTATTGACTGACTGGAGATCAGTGCAGGGCTCTGATCTCCATCCAGCGGGCCGGACTCACCTTGGACGTGTGCTTTTAGAAAAGGATTTCTCAAACTCTTCAGCGTCTCAGGCTGCAGAGACCACCAGCTAAATCACACAGGCTGAAGTTTTCATTTGTTCCACATGAAGAAGAGCCTGACGCCGTTCAACAGACTGAAGCTGAACAATGCATCTGCACAATGCATCAGTCAGTTACGTCTTTATTCAAAGGTTTGTTTTGTATATTTACTTCAAAACATCCTCTGAAAGCTGTTGAAGACATACGTTTATTGTTATACGATCTCCATCTCAAAGGAAGACCACGACGTGGAGGAGAACTTTGGGAAAAGTTGTCAGACTTCCTTCTTTAATCATTTACTTTCATTCCCTGGAAGGGTTTTATTCTGCATAAACGATTAGTTGAGTATTCATCAAAGTAACTCTCAAGCTTCTTAAATGTGAAGATTTTCTGCTTTTCTTACTTCGAGAACATGCAACGTTTTGGGGAATTTTTGAGCTTATGGTGGCGCTGCAGGAAAGGTCAGAGGATCACCAAAGTCAGAAGGATTCATCCTCTGAGGACCAAGAGTATTAGCACCAAATTTCACGGCAATCTATCCAATAGTAGTTGAGATAAGAGTTGGAATGGTGAGCTGAGTCGTTATCCTGTCGTATGTTCGTATGTTGTGTTTTAATCACATCGCCACAGAAGAAGACTTTTGTGCAGCGATGTCTCTGCAGGATGAACTGGTTTTATCAACATTTTCCTGCAGAAAGCTTCATATTTGCAACGTGAGATTCTGTTTAATGATATTTTAATGTTTGCACATTAATCAGAATTCAAGAAAATAAGAGAAAGAGTTAAAGTCTGGAATGCAGACGCCTCCTGAGAACACAAGAAGCAGCCGTGTTTGTATAAAGAGGTAAATGTTTTCCGTTGCTGCCCCGAAGTTCAGCTCTTTTTGGAGACTCAGACTGGATTCGACGCGTCCATTCATCGGCGCTGAATGGGAACAGTGGGGTCTGAAAAGGAGCCCTTCTATTCAGCTCTTTATCAAGGACCCTCGCTATCAGCCCGGCTCGCTTTGCATCAGAACAACGGAGCGTTCGCTTGTCGGCCAGGTTGGTTATGGGAAGAGACGCCAGGAATGTATTTCAGATGCGGCCAGAATGCAAATACGGGAATTCCTGAAAACCTGGTGAGAATTTTCTTGTCAGTTGAGGAGTATTTGCAGCATTTGAAAAAAGGGCATTGTCCTACAAACTTTCGAAAATTACTTCAATTGGTAGTAACTTCTTCCAAATGAAGTGAACAAGTTAGATTAACACAGCTGCTTTAAGTCTGTTAAAGTTTGCATTAATGGAACTTAAAGTTTCCAATTTCTACGACTAATTATTTATTCAACAGTAAAACACTCCTTAACAATAAGAGTATAGTTTCATCTTCATAGTGCGACATTTTAGTTTGTTAAAGTAAAACGATGAAGCTGCCGGAGTCTCTGCAGAGAGAACAGGAGACTTCTTCTCCCTCTTCTCCCCCAGCTCATTTCTCCTCCTCCTCTCACCTCCATCTGTCCGTTCACTTCATCTCCACACTCCAGGCTCCCCAACCTGCTCACGGGAAAATGACTCATTCATCCTCTTCTCCGTAGCAGCAGCGGGAAAAGGCCACGGATTAGCCGTCTGTAACTTCAGGCAAACACACCTGAAGTCTGCAGCCTCGTCGGTCCTGAGGCAGCGTGTTCACGGGTTTTGTGTTGATTCCTGATGAAGAATGTATAAAATGTGCATTCGTGCAAATCATAAATCCTGTGAGGGGTTTGGTCAGTTTCAGGAAAAAGCTTTGTTTTCACGATCATGCAGCTGAAGAGACTTTGACAACCCGATGGAACCAAATGATGCTGCTCTCTGAAGGGCGGCCTTCCAATCCTTAAATCCTCAAATCCCTGGTTACTGACTGATTACCACTTCACCGCCTGGATCCTCTGCATCATCTGCTGCTGCTCTTATCCACACAAACGTACAAAGACAGTCTCGCTCAAGGACGGAGCTGCAGGATGATCAGCGGAGGGTGATGGCGTCTTTCCTTCACAGATCAGTGTTTTGGCAGATGATGCAAATTCATCTTGTAAGATGAAAATGAGTGACGTCTGTCATTGACGAGCTTGAGTCATTTATTGCTCACTAAATTCAAATCCTGCTCTGAAAATAGACACAATAACCTTGTGAACGGACCATTTAGATGCACTATACTTTTAATGTATTTGATAGAAATACAGCGTTTATTAATAACTCACTGTTTCTGCAGCAGAGTGAAGATGTAATCCTTGTTCGTCTCACTTAAAGTTCTCTTTTAAATCCATATTTCCTGCAAACAAGTTCTCCAAACTAAACTCCTGAATATCTCCTAACTCTCCCAGCTCCAGGCAGATAAAAACACTTAGTTTGTGCAACTAAAGTGTTTATTTTGTGCTGCATTTATTTTCTGGTAGAAAAGGATAAAAAAACATCTATTTCCTTACGTAGGACCACGGCTTAAAAAACGACAAAAAGCGAATAAATTAAAGTTTGTAGTTCAGTGCGTGGAGAGACTTTGTTTTGTATGAAGCATAAAGAAAATGTTTACATGTGCAGCTTTAAATTCATGACTAATATGAAAACACTCGTCGCTTCCAGACGTCTGCAGCTTTGAGTTGAGTTTTAGGTGAAAGAGTTTGAGTCTCTGCAGCTTTGAGGCTGCGTGTGTCTGACTGAGAACTCCGCTCCGGAGGCTGAATCTCATCCTGGCCCATCGATCGACACAGAGATAGATGCAGCATTCTGAATCCTCTCTGCAGGGCCTCCTTCGGTGAAATCATTACCTCCGAACCCTCGCCGTCGCCCACTTCAGCGCAATGCCAATTACCCACAAACCCCTCTGTCCACAGGGTCCCCATGGCAACGGAAGCTTGCCTGGGAGACTTTAAAAAGGTTGAGTGTTTTCATTAACACGCGGTTATTGTTCGGCCTAATTGAAATGTGTGAATCACAGGGAGACACCTTTACACGTTTACCCTTTAACAACAAGAGAGAAAGCTTTACATAACAACGCATAAAGACAAGAAACAAATATAAAAGTCTTTGAGTTGAAGCGTTGATTTCATCTACAAAGTGAATCTGAAGCCAGTTAATCAAAAGACTTTCTTTTTGTTTGAGCAGAGTCGCTGAGCTGCAGGGGAGGAACAGCAGCATGAAGAGTGAAGATGACAGCACAGACAGGAGGAGGAGCTCCACTTCATTAACTCACTCTGAGAAAGACTCAGCTGCAGACAGTCTGTGAATGTTTCCCTGCATTAAAGCAAACCTTCTCACTAAAATGAACTCATACCTGCAACAAACTGACTAAAACCTTCAGCGCTCTTCTTCTCTTTTTGTGTGGTGCACAGCGGTGAAATCCGTCCTGTGGTTCTCACAGGACAGAGACGCTACAAACATATGATGTTATTGAACATCATGCATATTACGTGTATGCAGATTAAACCAGCCAACAGGATATAAAGGAGAAAACACTGACAGGGAACATTTTACTGCACTGATATTCTGTGAGAGTAACAGAATATTTACCAGAAAAAACTCACAAATCTGCGAGATTATAAAGTCATAGATTCATGTGTTGATGTGCCGATGATTTACCGATGTTAAAAAGCTACACGGTGCACCTCCACCCTTAGTCTCACACCTCCTCGCTGTGCTCGGCTAAATGTTTTTCGGCCTTCATTTGCCCGAGCTCCTCCCCCATCCAGCATGGTTAACTTTGGCGATTGATGGCGCTGCTGGTGAGACAAGACATCCGCCGGTGTCTCTCAACGTCACCACCGGAAGTCATCGAACCCGAGAGAGTTCGTCGGGCCTCCTGAAGTCGTATGAATCTCCTTTAACTGGGCGAGCTGGTGAAGCGTGGAAAACCCGCTGGAAGGCCAAATGAGAATTAAAGCTCCATAAAAAGGTTAAATGGCTGTTTCACCTCTGGACCGAAACACGGTGTACGCTGACGGAGTGAGCAGCACGGGTGATATATGGAGACCAGTATCATGAGCTGAATTCAACAAGTGGACCAAGGGTCTGGAAGTCTGTTACTTTTAAATACGATTGGACGGACGCTACCGAGACCTTCTTCTTCTTCTGGTGTTTTTTTTCTGGCAGCTTCAGGTGCACCATCACCTCCGTCTGGACTGGAGGAAGGTCCTGATCAGAAAAACAAAGACGCACAACTGTGACTAGAGTGAATAAGTTATTAAGAGGCTGCCATCTGAGGATTCTCATTTCACTCTCAGGGTCTGCGTGACTGACAGACGGCTTAATCAAGTTGTTCTTAATCTCGTTGAGAAGCCCCCCGGCTGATTGCTATTTTCATAATGAGCTCTCTCCTTTCTGTTTCAAGTCCTCGCCGCCGCAGACGTTTGATGGCTCACGTCAGAGGAGGACGGAGGCCACTTCCTGTCGCTGAACGGTCAGCGATTCATCCACGTGTCCTTGAGCGAGGCGACGAAACACTTCCTGTCCTCTGGAGACGAGAGTTTCAGCCACATTGTGCAGCTATAATCTAATTTCATCCTCAAATTAATACATGTGCCTCAGTAGCTTGTAATTATTCATTTTGTAATCAATCCTCTACTTAATTGAACATCCAGTGAGAGTTATGAGAGAATAAAAGCAGGTGCAGGTGAGAACACATCACCAACTGCGGTTTGGTTGAAATAAACCTTTAATTCACAGAGTAAGATGTGAAACCGCTGCTATACGCTCCCCTAACAGACACGAGACTCCATTGACAGGAACAGTAATCATCACTGGTATTCTTGGTTAGTCTTTCCACTATTCCAGCAATCAGCAACTCCTGTTTGATGTTTGAAAGAGACTGAATGTGTAACAGAAGTACCCGTAACATTGTCACTGTTTACTAACCACGTTTTCTGGCATGTTCGGGACGTCAAACACACGTTTAAGCAGGTTTTCCTGTGAAAAACCTGCTTAAACATGCATGGGTAAAACATTAAAAGTCTTTGAGATGCACCCTCAAAGACAGTAGATATTAGTCGTCAGGCCGTATTTACTTTTCCTCGAACAAGTTCTCTACAAACTTCGTCTCCTGAAGATCTTTTGAACAGATTTGTTTCAGCTTCATTTTCTAAAAGTCACAGCACGAGCCGATTCTTGCTCCAACTCTTCGGTTTTGACACCGCACTGCTTCTTACTTTGACAGACTAAAGCTTTACTTTACTGGTATTTTGGCAACGTTTGTCATATTTATATTCGTGGGAAACTTGAAGGATGAAGTATAGAAGTTCCTAATGTGTCCTGATTTGACTCAGGATTCTTTCAGAAACAGGATTACCTCTTTGGGCCGGTGTATTTCATTTTATTGAGCTCGATGAAGTGCAGTTGGACACCAGTGATCCCCTCTGAAGGCTGCAGTGGAGTCGGAGCAGCCTCTGTCTGAGTTTGAAGCCTTGCTGTTATGACCAGCTTAGCGTTCACCATATGGTGTTGTGGTTTTTGTGTATGCGCGGGGGAAAGATTAGCTCTGTGTGGTCGCTGTCACGCTGGGCGCTCGCCACCAGACTGGAAACACGGAGGAAGAAGACGTCTTCAGTGCTGCATGAACAGACCGACGTTACTTTGGTTTGATGCAAACAGAAACAGATTCATAGAAACTGACCTCAGAGAAACACAAAATGACCACGAAGAGATTCACAACAACAAAAGAGACAAAACAAGTTCTCAAAGAGAGACAACAGGAAGACACAAAACCACCGCTAAGAGACACCAAACAACAACAGCAAGACACAAAACTACACTCGAACTACTGCAAAGAGACACAAAATGTCTACAAAAAGACACAAAATCACAAAAAGATGCAGGACGCCTACAAAGAGACACAAAACAACTACAAAGAGGCTGCTCTGTATTAGACGTGATGGGGCCCATTGTCTCATAATCCACCCGTGATTAGCTGCTACTAGCATACCACACCTGAATCTCCAGTTTAATTGTCAAGTTGCATTGTGGGTAATGTAGGCGGCAGCTTTCAACGAGTAAAAATGAATGATGCGAGGAATAAAATGTTCTCTCTGGTTCTGCTGCATCTATATTGAGCCTTTTATAAAAACGCATGATATACGAGTCGTCACCTGAGTCCATCTTTGCTCTCTTGACTTTGATGAACTTTTCAGGAGGAAATCAGACGACATCGTCTGCAAATCTATGATGATTCTAATCTGACACGTTCGTCTCTTGGACCTAAACTGCGTGGGCGGACAAACCAAACCAAACGCTTCCTTCCTCCAGCTGTGTGATCTGATTCATTAACTGACTAACGAGCTAAAAATGTCTCTGATGACCCAGCCAGCGTCTGACGGACAGTGACAGGCAGGAGGTGGAGGAGTCAAGTCAAAAATCTGGCATGGCCGACTCTGCTTTAGATTTAACAGCTTACGATGTTGTGAGTCATCGCTGACCTCCAGTCAATCGGCTCCCTTTATTGTCTCGTTTCCCGTCAGTCCAATTAGCCCGCACACTGGAAAAGAGGAAGTAGGCCATCAGGTAGGCCGTGTGGCGGGGATACGGCGCTCTGATCCAGGAGCCTCTAATCCGATGGAGAGGGGGGGTGAGAGTGGTGGCAGAAGAGGATTATGGGATTAGATGCGACATGAGATGGCCACTCTGCAGCAGAGAGGGCGCCGGTTCAAATCCACCACAGTGGCGCCAAAAAAAAAACCAGTCAGTTGATGTGTTTCTGTGAAAGCTTAACTTCTACATGTACTGCGGTTGTCTGTCTGTATTTTCCACCATTTTTGTAGTTTTATCTTGTGACATTACAGCAAAACGTAGTAAATCAAGTCATCAGTGTTTCCTCCATGTTTTAAAATACAATTTTCTGTGATTTCACCATGAATTTGTATAAAAATTGCTGAAATGCAGATTGCAGTCACGTATATAGTTTTTTGGGTGTTTTGTTGTGCCGCAAAATGGGACTACAATCTGCATTTTGTTGTGTAACGACAATGAAAAGATAAGCTTGTAAAATGACACGTTAATGACCACAAGGCTGATGCATCTTCTCTCTTAACTCTGGTTCAACTCTGTGGAAAAACTAAATCTCTTTAGGATAAAGTTTGTCAATCTCCTGGTGTCAGTCAAGATTCATGTTATAGATAATGTGCATTGAAATGAGACATGTCGAAACATGCCGGAGTACTGAATCCAAAGGGAAAAGCCTCAGCTGAGCGTTTTTCTTGGTTTGGTAAAAACAGATTTGAGAGGACGAATGTTTTTCTGCAGACCGCCGACCTTGCAACTTGATTGCCGCCATAACTCAGGGCGCCAACGCTCACAGGGGCCCCGACCCGCCAGAAAAACACTTTCCCCCCTCGTATAATCCAGGTTTTATGGTCTGACGCCGCCGTGTGATCAACCAAAATGAGCCAGATGGGATTGGACAGATTGAGGATCTGTCCAGATTACGCTGTGATCGTCCGCCAGGCGAGCGGACGCAACGCCAGGAAGTGATCCAGCGGAGGGAAACGCCAAGAGACAGACGGGGTGTTTTTCCATCAGCAGCAGACTGTTGGGAGATGTTTGTTCCACCATCTTTGTAGTTTTTATTTCCTGCAGCAGTGGTTTAATTTTGCAACTGTTTTTACACTGTATCAGTACTTTTACTGAAGTACAGCATCTGAATACTTCCTTCATGAGAGTCTTAAAGGAATCAATGCAACCCATCGATGAGAGAAGATTGAACAGATTTGACCCTGATGGCTCCAAGACTGCACCCTAGGGGTAGAAACACATAACTACAACAACAAAACAGATATTTCTTTCTCCTATTTAACTATAAAAATTGCTTTTCTGAGTCTTATGGTGCCTTAAATTAATTTAATGTATTTTGAATTGCTCTTTGGAGATAATTGAATCAGTCAGAAGTCATTTTAAAGACTTAATAAACCTGTAAATTATCAAAAAGAGGTGCAATAAAAGCCCTTAACTACCCCTCCATAAGAAACATTTTTAAAGATGTGACTTTTTGATCAAGTTTTAGAGAAAAAGGTGTTTTGCTTCACTGTGAGATTATTGATTATCGATATGTTTAAAGACATTAACGAGGATATAGATCTGAGATGAGGTTGCATGATGAACTGTTGCCCTCTCGTGGTGGATTATGAGACTCACTCTTTTCCTAGTTTCCTCATCCTCGATTCCTTTTCCTCGCCTCCTCTCGTTGCATCCAGAAGAATAGGTTGGATATCAAAGGGTCAGAGGTCAGAGTAGGTTGACGGTAAATGCAGCAACTTCTTTGATTGTAAAAACAGAGTAACACAAAAATAACAACAAATGTAATTAAAAATACTTGAGAGAAATAAAAAAGGCCCCAAATCTAATGCTGCCAGTTGATGACTCAGCGGCCTGGCAAAACCTTTCACACGTTGCCACCGCGACGGCTCAGCTCAGGGGCCCCGGGGCCCCCGGCTGAGAGGAGGCCTCGGCCATTTGAGGACGCCGTCTCCCAGGAGACAAAGAGAAGCTGGAAGAGACACAAAAGAGCAGACGAAAGAAAGTCCGACTACTGTTTTTAATACAGTCGTGTTTTCTTTCATTTTGAATATATGTCATGACATTAAAGTCAAATCAATCACTTCAAAGCTGTGAAATATTAGCAGCAAAAATAAATCTAAAAATCTATTTATTTATTTAATTATTTTTAGTTATATTTTTTATTTATTCATATATTTATTATTATTTTAATTTTATTTTTTATTCATCCGTATTGTTAATAATAATATTTTATTTATATATTTTTAAATTATTTACAAACCCTCATCTTCCACATATCTTAACGGGTATTCTGCCAGATAAAGAAAACATACATTTGTTTACGTACTTACTGTCAAAGTTAATACACAATTACTAAAAAAATCTGCTGTATAATTCGTATTATTTGCATAGTAAACATAAAAAAACATTAAATTAAGACATCATTTCTATTTTTTTTTCTTTCCTCCATGCAGAAAAAAAGTCAAAATTAGGAGTTAAAATATAGATTTTCTGTAATATTTTGTATATACTAGATACAACAGTGAAATACTGACTCTAGCTAAATTTGTATAGTCATCATTTTGAGATAGTAAGTTAAAAATATGTGAAAATAAGTCAAAAAGATGACTTATTATACAAACATAATGAGGTGTCACTCCTGCCCTGTGTTGAGCAGACAAACAGAAGTCAGGCCGGCAGATGAAAGAAGAGAGAGAAACGATGGATGTTTCCTCCTCACAGAGTTTCAGTGTTTGAAGCGAACAATGAGACGGTTGTAGTCGTCCACGTGAGGAGTGTGTTTATCACCGAGACAAAGAGTCAGTTTATCGAGTAAGAAACGGGAAAAGGGGTCATCTGTTGAACGCAGCACATTGTGGAGATCTTTCATATCAATTTACACAATATATGTAATAATCTACATATTTCAGCAGCTGTAAGTCTCATGTTTCAGTCTGAACCAGCAGAACTTCATGTAATAATCACCTGTGTCGTTTCTATATACTTTTTGTGAGGAGTTATGAGAGGACCCTGTGCATTGTGGGAATACTTGTTCTCTAAAGCTGATGTACAGCATGTTAGGAGTAGAAACCTGGCATCGGGACGTCTCCTCTTCGGCCCATTTTGCCGGAGCAGATGCGTGTTTGTGTGAGCTCTCTTCCGGCTGCAGAGGGCACACGTCTGGCCAACTCCACCGGTGAAAAGATGGTCTTCATTAACATGCACGGCCAGCCGCTTCCTCTGAAACGGGCCGTTGTGTCCCAGCAGCGACACAACGCGGCGCAGCAGATCCGGATCAGATAGGCGGTGTATGATGAGCGGACAGAGATACAGACGGAGCTGTCTGCATCCTACAAGTGCTTGGCAAGGTTTTCTAAATACATCTCAGCTGGAGAAGAACCTCTAGTTCCTCCTGTAATTCATAGAAAGTAACTGTAAATCATCTGAAGGTGGAGAAGTGTCCGTAGCACTGATTTATCACAAGATGTTAGAAGTTTATTTACAAATCAATGACTCTTCTTAAACCCAGCACAACTTCCTTGTAATTTAAACTAAAGTACATATATTTTCCTGTAAAATACAGCTTAATTTATGATGTTTTCTCAGAAGAATAACAAAGCAACAAGTAATTAAAGCTCTCAAATTAAATGAAGTAAAAAGTGTAATATTTCTCTCTGAATTGCGGTAAAAAAAATACAAATATTCATCCAGGTTTTTGTCTGTAAAAGCATAAAAAGGTTTTTCAGTGGAACTATTTTCTCTTGAAAGTCACTCAAAATGTCTTTTATGAGTATTTAACACGTCATTAAAGCTGCATTAACACAATAATGTTCATTTAGAGTCCTTATTTGTGTGATTTATGCAGATTTGAATCCACATATCAAACCAAATAGTTACTTATTACATTAGTCAGGTGATCGGTGCTGGTTAGCAGAGCTGCGGTGGAGTGAGGGGAGGTGGACACTCGGGATTGGTCGGTGGTTTGGATGACCTCAGCTCTGCTCCCTCCACCCTGCTGCACTATAAAGTCCGCTGTGCATCCTCATCCTCCATCAGCTTCTGCCTGAACTCCCTCTGAGGTAAGATCGTCTTTCTTTTAAACGCAGAAAAGACTCAAAATAACCTGCAGTCCCTGAATCCAACGATGTAAATAGTCTAAAGTCTGTTTCGGTATAGTGTAAATAATGTAACTAATAGAAATCACCATGAAACTTCCCCAGTTGATTACTGACATTAAGAAAAGAGTTTTTTGTGTTACAAGTTTTCTGAAATGCCATGTTGAAATATGCAAAATAGGCAATATATTATCAAATATGTGCTAATTTTCATACATTTCTAGAACATAAATCAGAACATTGGATAAAGCCAGGTTCAAAATCATTGTTTTATTTTGTTGACATGTTAGAGTGAAAGGTTTTTACTGAGGAGATTTATGATATCTGTTTGCATCGCTCCATAAATCAGGAAATACTGTCAACAGCCATAAAAAAAGCAATTTCCGTCATGATTGTATGAATAAAATGTTGTATAAATGAGGCTCTGAATGATGTGTGAACAAACCGCTCTGTGTTAACCTTCAGAACGTAGAGAGGAATGAAAGTGTAAAGTTTGGTGTATGTAAGAGCTGCTGCAGTGGAGATTTATGGATCAGCGTCTGAGAACAAACTCATTTTAAAGATGTGTTTTGTTAAATTACATACATTTTGGTGAATAGGGTAAAAAAAAAGAACTCAGCATGAAACTTCACCAGTTGATTACTGACATTGAGACAAATCTTTTTTGTATTGCAAGTTTTCTGGAATGTTATGTTTAAATATGCAAATTAGGCATAATCGGAAGGATGCAAATAGACAAAGTAGTAAAATAAAAACCTAAATGTGTATTTTGGATGTTTTCTTTCCACCAGTTTGACGTGTTATAGAAGCAAAATATCCAAAAGTTACTTTGTAACAATGCTTTGTCTTATTATCATTCAAGAAAGTACATCATGTGAGACTGGTTTATGTTAATTTATATTTTATTTTATCATTTGAAGTTTGCATACTTAAATGTAAAAAAGAACGCTTGTGTTTCTCATGTATTGTTTCTGATGATGAGGTGAAAGGAAGAAGAAGAAGATGACCGACCTGGAGACCTCGATGGCGACCATCATCGCCGTGTTTCAGAAGTATTCAGAGAGAGAAGGAGACAAACACAAACTGAAGAAGAGCGAGCTGAAGGATCTGCTTCACGACGAGCTGCCGGATCTGATGGAGGTGAGACAGAAAGAGAGAAACATTCAAATCCTTTATATCTAATATGCAAAACATAATAATAATGGAAAAAATACTTCACTGCAAGTACTGCAGTGTCAAGGAACGAAGGAAAAACACATTTACTTGTGTACTCACTACAGCTTTGAGGTACTTTCTACTCATTCAAAACATCAGCTTAGTGGTGGAAGAAGTACTCAGATATTTTACTGATGTAAAAGTAGCAAATGTAGTTGAAAGTATGACAATATACTCAAAGTACCAAAAGTATAAGTACTCATTAATATGTATTTATTGGGATTATTTAAGCATTAATGTGTTCATCGCGTTAATGTTGCAGCTGGTAAAGGTGGAGCTATTTTTGATTACTTCATGTAATCATGTGTTACTTCATGTGTTTGTTTTTTAATCTGTTTTTTGTCTTTTCTGCAAAATCTTTGTTGATTTTGCACTTTTTGTTTTTAAGTCTGTATCGGGTGGTTTTTATGTACATTTTTAATGTTGTTTCTGTTTTTTTGTGGGAGTGTCCTGGACAAAAAAAGGTTAAATAAGAATAGAAATTAATGTTTGATGATTTATAACTCGATTAAGTATTTTGTATATTTAACCTGAATCAATTCAACGTTTTTCTCGCTATAATAAAGTTTTAAATACTGTCCTGAGTGGTGCAACTGTCCCGCTGTGATGTGTCCGTCCGTCCTCCTGCAGCATGTGAAGGACCAGGCCGCCCTCGACAGCCTGATGGAGAGCCTGGACGCAGACGGCGACGCCGAGTGCGACTTCCAGGAGTTCATGACATTCGTGTCTTTGGTTACCGTCTGTTGCCACGACTTCTTCGAGCACGAGGACGAGTGAAGGAGGAGGCCAGACAAAAGAGGGGAGCTACAGTAAATTATAAAGAAGAAGAAGAAGCCTAGCAACAAGCAGCCCAAACAGTACTTTGGCTGGTGGCTGGCAAACAGGCCAGACTAGTAGTTCAAATGTTCTTTTCTATCCGAGTCTAAATGTCTAGATGCTACTAAAGTCTTCACAACGGCTTTGGGATTTATTTGTTGTGTGGCTCCGAAGTTTGGTACAAAACTAGCCTTGATTTCTAATCACTTTAACAACATTGTTTGTGCTGCAAATGTTTTTGTACTTTTTAAATTCAGCAGGACACATTCTATGAATCAAACTGAAACATTTGAAAAGTGTTCGCTAGATTTTGGGTGTGGTCACCAATCAATAAGGTTCTTCTGTTGAAAAGGGCCAGTAAAGCTGGAAAGATGACAACTGGAAAATTAGGATTATTATCGAGGGAAACATATTTTCTCCTGGATTACGGTCACGTTTTTAAACGTTAACGTTGTAAAATTGAAACAAAACTATTTGGTTTTGTTCTTAAAACAAATCAAGATTTGGCTTTATATAAGTGTGATTGTTGCTTTATTTGAGTTAAACATTTATTTAAATAAGTCAACTATTCACTTTTTGTTTCAAAAGGTGCCACGAGAATTGATCCATCCATCCACGCCGATCTTCTCTCGACGCAGAATATTATTAACGTATTTGTGATACGTCAAAAAACTAACGTAATCAACGAGAAAATACGTTTCGTAACGTAATTTTTAGGAGACCAGGCCAAATAAGCATTTAGAGATGGCGGCCGTTATATTTCAGATGTGGCCAGTAGATTCATCCGATCGTCCTTCTCCTTTAAAGGTCAGTAACTTAAGGAATCACCTTCATCAGCTTCAGTTGGAGAGTCAAACTACTGAGAGAAGCTGCGTTTAAAAAACTTTCATGACTATCAAACAACGTGTCGTTGGCTAGTAGAAGTTTAAAAATGGCTCGTGAGTTTTATCTAATCGAGAAGTCACTTTTCAGAGAAGATAAAAGCACCTAGTTGACTATCAAACACTGTAAGTGACGTGTAACTTAGTCTTCAAGTTAAAAACCTGTAACGGCTACTAAAATGTTGAAATGGCTTCTTCACGCTCGCTAGAAAACCAACTATGATTTGGAGATGAATTGTAAAGTTCTTGTTTAGAAGCTCTTTTTGGAGATATTGAAGTAGAAAAGTAAGCAACACTTATTTGAGTCATAACACATTGAAAATGTCGAGCTGGCTGCTAAAATAATCAGAAAGTCTTCAGATTTAGTGGCCAGCTGTCGGATTCAAGCCGCTAGAATAAAGAATGTAGTTTCACGCTCTTCTCGTCAAGCAAAGAAAACAAACTAAACGTTTATCAAAAGAGTTGGAACAGAGTTCTTCTGATGTGACTTTTGAAATGAAGATGAATTAAATTATCAACGTGTGACTCTTGAGTTGTTTTTGTGGGACAGAAAATCAAATCAAACAAACTGACACATAAATACCTTTTTTTGTTTGTTTGTTTTTCTCCTAAAATGTGCAAACATGTCATTTTCTTTAAATTTATTAAATGCAAAATATTCATAAAGGTTGTGCAGTTGTTGAGTATTGTTGTGAGGGACTTAAAGATCCTGATTTCTCATAAAGACTCATAAGCCCACAAACTGAACGTTTAGAGACTAAACTTCAGGGATTAAATATGCTTCTTTTGTTTGTTTTTTGATGTTGGCCTCCAGACCTCCAGGAGGAATAAAAACAGCCACATATTAAAACAACATCTATCACACTCTTCTCTGGTTGTTTTGAGGCATTCTGGGAAATGTAGGAAACCACAAACTCCTACAAACAAACAAGCTAAAAACAGGAGAGAAGATGTGCATGAAGGTGAGATTATTGAAACACAGGATGATGTAATGTCAGCTGCACAGTTTCAGACATCTGCAGGCTGTGTAGCATCAGAGGGGCAGAGTCAGCCTCGTGATTGGCTGGAGGGGGAACAGATCTCGACCCTTGGGACCGACACCACACCCATCTGTGTGTGTGTGTGTGTGCGTGTGTGTGTGTGTGCGTGTGTTGTTCAGCATATGCTCTGTTGTGTTTCTTCTTCCTCTTCTTCTTCTCAGAACTGGTGAGTTTCTTGTTTGTTTTTACCTTTTAAATCAGTTTGAAGTCTTGTGTTGTTTTAACTTGTGACTGTTTTAACTTCTGCTGCAGTCTTATAAAATAAAGAAAAGCTGGATGAGACCAGAGAGGAAAGAAGGGACGTCTGGTTAGAAGAGAATAAAATGAGCTTCATGCTTTGCAGCTCAGAGATAAACACTGAGTCGTTTCCCTCGACTTCATAGTTCAGTATGTGAAAAACTTGCGTATTAAAGTTTTGCATCATTAAAACGTGACTTAAACGCTCCACCGGGAAGTTGAATGAACACAAGCCATCAATGTTTATGCATATTTTTGCCACATTAATCTTTGCAACAGCCAGTTTCTTTCTGTTAGCTCATTTCTATGAGAAAGCATCTTAGTAACCTTCTCATAACTGCAGACACTTTATTACTTTTAACAGTTATGAGAAAGTTACATGATTTGCATGTGTTGATCCATCATTTAGAAGAGGATGGTGCAAAAGAATGCGTCCTCCTTAACGTTTATGAATATTTGATGAATATAAATGATGTTTTTCTGCTCAGGTTGACATCATCATGGACCTGACTCCCGCCCCTGCACAGCCAGAAACCGAGCGTCCTCCTCCTCCTCCTCTGGATCCTGTGACCGAGATAGTGACGACGACCACGTATACAAGTACATCAACGCAATGATAAAATACTTGTTTGTCCTCTTATCATGAAACGATTTCATTTAATTTAACTGTTCGAGGTTCCAAATCATCTCATATTTCACAAACAAAAAGACAAAGATTGTGTTTCTCTCCCGTTAATCATCTCGGCCCCTCGGGTTTATCTGGTGACCCTTTGGAGGGGCCCGACCCCCAGGTTGGGAACCATAACAGTGCATAGTTAAAACTAGAAGAAGTACTAGAACGCTCTGTCTTATTCAGTAAAAGTATAAAGTATTAGCAGTAAAATGTACTTAAAGTACCTATTGGTCCCTTTCAGAAAGTTATATTATTATGTATTACATATATTCATATTATTACTGATGCTTTTCAAAATTAACGACAAATAAATATATAGAAGTTTAAAGAAATACTACACATTGACGCTTCATTAATATAGTGTCAGTATACTGTTCATATGCTGATAATACTTCTACTTGTAACGTAGTATTTTTACAATGTGGATGTTGTCATCCAGACGATCACAGTTTGAGTTAAACGGGATCAAGTTGGAATCAATGACAGTGAGTCTGTGTGTGTGTGCGTGCGAGTGTGTGTGCGTGTGTGCGTGCGTGTGTGTGTGTGTGCGTGTGTGTGTGTGTGTGCGTGCGTGCTAGCAGGGAGTGTCTTATCAGGCCGATGTCAGGAGAAGAGCATGTGAAGGAGTGTGTGCGACGCCTCCGGTGTCTGTCACCACAGAGATAAGAGCTGACACACTGATACCGGCTGGCCCTTGTTTCCACTGAGGGCCACTGAGGGCCACGGGGGGGCCACAGGGGGCCACCGAGGGGCCAACCAGCTGGGTTCAAAAACCCACTAATGTTTACTTTATTTAATGCTACTTACCTCCACATCTCAGAGGGAAATATTGAACTTTTATCTGACACTTTCTGTTACTTTTTACATGATATACTTGTACGATAAAATGCAGTACTTTACTACAAATACTAGTAGTTTCAACTAACCCGTCTGCATCAACACCAGACGGTCAGATAGTCTTTGACTCAGCAGTTTCGGATAGTTTAACTGTTAGTGGTGAAGAGAGTTCCGGCAGCCAATCAGTGAGTCATGTTGAGCTACGAGGAATGTCTTCCCCCTGAAACACATCAACACTTCTGAGAGCGAGTGAGACTTTCACCCAGGAAACCTCCCTTCATGTCCCGTGTGAACCCAAGTCAACCTCGGCTTATTTTAAGTTGCTTAACTTAACGTCGCTCTACGTCACAGTTACAGATCGCTCCTGTTGCTGGATATTTGTAGGAGAACGAAACATCAGAATATAATTAAACTGTGAAGTTTATATTAATATCTGCTGTTTTCACTGCATCACTAAGAAAACGTCAAAACAAAAACACCTAAAAGCAACACTGTAGTCGTATTTATGACTTTCTTGGCAAATCCTTTGAACGTTTAGAGTTGCAGATGTGTTTTTGGAGTTTGTTATCTCAAAGATCATCAGCCTGAGCAGGTGTAGAGGCAGTTTTCTTGCTATTAGATGTAAATAGAGACGTTGTTCTCTGACAGTTTGTGTGCAGAGCTCACTCTGTGTTTGGCCCTGAAGTGCCTCTGTCGCCTGTCTCTGCACACCCGGAGGCTTTAAAATAGACCGAGGGTGTTTGAACACCACGCATGGGTGGATTCTGCTGCCATGTGAGCTTCATAAGGGGAGTGATGGCTCAGTGCTGGAAATCTGAGTTAAAGATCTGAAGGTTTAATGCACGGAAAGAGGCTCGATTTCACCCTGAAAATATAAAAAGCATCCCCTCTATGAAGATGCTTCACAGCATAAGAGGTTTAAAGTGTTTAATAAAACATTTTCACAATAAAAGTCTTATTTAAAGTTGAATTTGTGTTTTTCAGACATCAACACCGACGATGGAGCTTTTGCAGCTTTGATTGGAGGTGACAGCTGAACTTTTTCCACCTCATTACATTACATGAACGCATCATATATTTGTAAAGGGTTTGAGTTTCACCCTGAAGAAAGCTGACATTTCGTTATTCATCTTTTCGTGACCTCCTTCTCTTCTAAAGGGCTCGTCGGCTCCGCGCTGCTGCTGCTGATCTGCATCATCGTGGTGTTGCTGTGGGATTTCTACCGACGTAAAGGCTCGTACGTCACCAACGAGATGGACGGCGACGACGACGATGACGACGAGTGTGATGCGGCGCTCCAAAGCAGGAAGTCTCTGACGACCAAAGAGGATTAAAGACAAGAAAGCCTTTAAAATAAGACTTTAGTTGCGATGTCGAGGATCATAAAGAGCTGTTTTACACCGAGGAGGTTTTTTTAAAAGTAGCCAATTCTATAAAGCTGCATGAAGCAACTTTGTACATTTCTGGCCCCAAAAGTCTGCAAGACGAACTTCACTTCTCGAACATCTTAGTTTGAGATTATCCGATAATAATGGTGAATGCACGTTGCAGCAGTTACATCGTGAGGCTCAGATTCACGTCTTTTAAAGGGATTTTTCTTTCTGAAACCGGTTTCTAATGTTGATTGATCACTTTCGTTCTTGCTAATGAGACTATTTGTCGGTAGAAATAACTTTTAGGCTTAAAAAGAAAACATGCACCACTGCATTTTGAATCAAAAGCAGAATTAACTGCCCAGACGAATCTTTTTACAGCCGGTCAACATTTAGTCTGCTGCTTTTCTTTCTTCATTTTTCAACCTGAACTCAACCCAAGTTGATGCTTTTTATAGATTGTTGTTGTACTATCAGAGTATTTTTTTCAGTTTTCTAATAAATAACCAAAAAATAAAGATAAAACAGAAAGTCCAAAACGTCAATAATTAATTGTTTTTTACAGCTATAAATTGAATTGAACTGTTTTGAATCTTTGTTTATTAAAATCTTTTCTTTTACTTGTTCATAAGAATGAAGTTCAAGTATTTATTGTGGTGTGATTTTTATCATGAGGAAGTTAAACTCCACCTAGTGGTCAAGAAGCAGTACTGCACTTATTAGAAAACGTTATATTTTTTATGCGTTTGAGGAGTTTAATTTGGGGAAACAAAGACATTTAACATTCCAACATACAAACACACACTTAATAATACAAGTTAGTTGATTTTATACAATAAAAAAATAAAAAAATAAATACCTGGACACAGGAGGAAGTATTCAGTTATTAATCACATCAATTATTATTATTATTATTATTATAAAATGTCAGTAAAATGTAGTGAAAGTATTAAAACTGTGTCTGTTCTACTATTGTATACATTATTATTATTCATGCAAAAGCAGGATTTTAACTAATGATTATCTTCATGTTGAAAGAATCTGCTGATTATTTCCACATGAATAGATTGTTTGTAAAAAAGTTCTTAAAGCTGTCAGAAGAAATGAAAGTGCGCCAGACTTGGATATTAAAGGATGGATGATTTCTGTATGTGTGTGTGTGTGTGTGTGTGTGTGTGTGTGTGTGGTCCTGATGCTGTCACGCTCTCGGCCCCTCGACGCCGGATCGCTCCTCTGGGCCTCCGGTGACGGTTTGAATTTTTAGCTTTCAGAAAACCTGAGAGCAAGAAAACTACAACACCGCTCCAGTGTGGAAACATGTCTGTAATACCAGCAGCGGCCTGCGGGTGGTGCTGTTGGACCGAAACGTGGCTTCACAGCAAACTGTCAGATTCCTGATCAATAACAATCAATAGGAGGTATTTTTAATACATGTATGTGTCATCATAAACTCATAAACTTCCCTGAATCAATAACAATAAATTCATCTCCTTCTGTAAACTAAAATAAATAGATTTTCAATCAAATAAAAAACTAAAAACAATCTCGATAGTATAATAATACATTTGTTTTGGTTGTTTTATACTCAACAGGAATCCAAATATTTATGTATATGAATTACAAAATATCAGTTCCAAAAGTACATGTAGTGGAGTATACGTAAGAGGAAATACAAGTACCTTGAATTAGTACTTGAGTAAAAGTACTAATTCCAGCTGCTGAAGTGCAGATGTTTGGTTTACCTAAAACTCACAGCTGACTCATGTGGTGGTTGATTAACTCTTAGTTTCATGCAGCTGCGTGTCTCGTTTTTTGGGAGTCGAGCAGGTGAGAACATAAAACCAGAACAAGTTCAAAGGGAAGGTTTGGACCTCGTCAGGTTTTTCCCTCCTCTTCATCTCGGCCGTTATACGTCCATTAAAGCCCAAACCGCCTGGGAGCCGAGGGGCCCGGAGCTCCGCCAAGGTGGGAAATTTCATCTGTGACTCACATCCTCGCTTGGTTGTCAAATCAATTTGAGCTACCAGCGCTGCGGCGGCCAAGGAAAGAATGAGCCCAAATTATGGTGAGGGGAGAAATCAAAGATGTAAAATACACTGTGAATTTCCCCCGAGAGCCGGAGCTGGAGCTTTTTGGCAGAGTCCAGTTCCCCACCCGGCAGATCCCACAAGATCATTACTGCAATATGAAAATATATCCATTTGAAATGTGATTTATTTAACCTGGTATTGAGTCTAAAAGGACAACTCGAGCTTGGCTGTAGCGTCTGCTCATTTCCTGCAGCCTCCTCTTGTTTTCCATCACTTTTGTGCACTTTAATTTTTTGTAGAAATGTTCCCTCGTTCTCTAAAGCGTAAATGAAAATCTTAGTTTTACAGTCATAATTATAACTTAGATGTTAACGTAGATGCTGTTTATTTAAAGCTACCACGAGGAACTTTAAAGTGTTGATTTTGGCGGCGCCTGTGGACGAAAGTGGTAGTGTTTCCCATTAGAGTCCCATTAGAAAAATGTTACTTTCAGCAGGATTACAGAACAACTACAAGCCAGATTTTTATGCAACTTGGTGGAAGAATGCAACATGGGTCAAGGAAGAACTCACTGAATTTTGGAGTGGATCCGAATTTTGGCCTTGGTCTGCCCTCATTGTGAAACAGTTGTTCTTGTGAAATAGAGAGTGTATATTTTTCATCTCTACTGCTTTTCAACAAGGCAGGAAACCGGGCTCATCGGTTGCCCATGTTACAGTTCTCATCCACTGGGTTTCCCAACCACCAAGATGTAAACGTCGGCTTTCTATTCAGTAAAACCCGACACAATTGTAACCTGAGCAGAGTCCTTATCAGCCACAAGCGAAAACACCTGTGTGGGTTTGAGAAGCAATTAAGGCAGAAATAGAGGAAAATGTAGATGTTTAAAGACCTCAAACTAATCACGCACATCAGAGACGAAATGTGGACAAATTTCACCAGCCTTGACTTCTGATGTCCTTCCTGGAAAGTCGAGGAAATTATTTGAAATACAGAGAAAAAGATTTATTTTGAAGGGGTGACTGAGTTCATGGGAATCCGCCATCACATCGCTCATAAGTGTGTGTGTGTGTGTGTGCGTCCGAAACACACACACACTTTACACAGTCATTCGCCACAACTCATGTCAGTGTGTGTGTGTGGTGTGTGTGTGTGTGTGTGTAGGGAAGTGGTAACGCTAATCAACCCCAGATGAGCAAAGAGGCCAGACGAGTCGAATCACTGTGTGGGTGTGTGTGTGTGTGTGTGTGTGTGTGTGTGTGTATGTGTGTGTGTGTGTGTAGCAGTAATAACAGTCTGGGGCTGGCGGGGTCCGACTTGAGGGCCGGTTACCCAAAATCTCGTGGCCGACACACACACACACACAAACGGTGAAGTCACCGTCTGTGGGGACAAAGATGGCCGAAGCGGCACCTTCGCGTGCGAATGAAGCTCACCGAGTGTGTGTGTGCGTACATTTACTCAAGTACAGCTTTTTCAAGGTACTTGTACTCCACCTGAGTATTTGCCATCCATGCTACGTCTACTCCACCATCTCAGAGGGAAGTATTGTACTTTTTACTACATTTATTAGCAACATATAGTTACTTTTTGCATAATGTACTTGTATGATATGATGAAGTACTTTACTACCCAGTATGTCAATAAGTACATTTTTTTCTAATGTACTTGTACTTTACTTGCTACATGACATGACTTATAGTTACTTTTTACATACAAAATCTTTTATCATTATGTGTAGTTCATGGCACAAATCTATCGCGATCAAAACAATATTTGTTGACTACTGTCCATATTTTTTAGGAAGTATTTCCACCTCTGAATTATATAAACCAACAGGAATGATGACAATAAGCACCAAAATACTGTGTTTTTCCTGTTGGATGTAGTCAGAGTAACAGGAGATCATTACTCATATTTGTTAGCCACCACACCAACGTAAAACCTGATGTGGCTGAAGGTCCAAGTGGAGTTTTTGGTTATTTTTATATTAGATTAAAAGTGTGTTCCTTTTCTCTCCAAACGCTTTCATTCCATCGCGTACCAAAAAACACCAGTGTTGGTTTTCATGTTGGCCCGCGAGTGAGTCATCAAAAAACAACACATTTCCCAGAATGCTCGGTTAGTCACATAGCAGGATGATGGATTTGAAAGCTCTGCCAAACAAATACGTGAAAACAAATCTGTGCTTTCAACCCCTATTTATCCAACAATGTCTCAACAATGATTCACTTTCTGACCAGCGATGATTCACTTTCTGACCATCTTAGTTCTACGTTGTACTCGACTGTATTTCTTTAATAGATTTAATCTGATTTGAAAGCAGCCTTTCTTGTGTTCAGTCAGCTTCTTGTTGTGATCAGATTGATTGATTTAGCTGATTGTATCACCTGAGTGAGCGCTGGTTTTTTGTGTTGTTTGCTTAACAAAGACTGAAGTCCTGAGAGCGATACGTTTCATAATCCAGCGTGCGGATCCTTTGTTTTCCTTTTGTTTCTGCCCAGTTTGTGACCTTTTCTCTCTGGCGTTGAGGCAAAGCTCTAGACTTACTCCCACGCAACGCCCAGCTCTGATCTATTGATGGGCAGTGAAGTGTGTGGGATGTTTGATATCCCAGGAATGAAGTGGGAGAAGAGGATCCATCATATTCCTCATAAATTTACCTTCTTCTTCTTTCTTCTTTTTTGCTGGCTGAGGAACAGAAGCTCTCAGGCGTCCGTGTGTGAAGGAACCGAGCGGAGATAAACCTCTGCTTGTTTGATGCTTTAAGTTCATTTCTCAAAGAGGTTTGTTGTTGTAGTCTGTGTCGTTCGTCCTCTCAGTTTTGTTTTCCGTCTCTGTTTTTTCACACATGCACATCCAACACAAGTAAAATAAATATCAGTGACGTGTACTTACACACACACTCATCTTCAGATTCCTCCAGTGTAACAAATGAACTTTAATCGTCTCCGGAGCAGCTGAGGATCGTAGGAGGAAGCTTTGTTTACCTTTCCTCCTGATTTGTGATCTCTCTGCACGTTGACAGGACGGTCAGAAAAACGCTCCCACTTCAAACAGCTCCGATCATTTCTCTTCTGAATCGCTTTGACCTCGTGGTGTAAAGTCAGGCCGACTGATGTCGCGGCTCAAGAGAGAGAGACGGAGAACTAATGAGGAGTTTCATTCCACCAGTTGACAAATGCAACACCTGCTTCTATCAAAGAAGAAGGTATTCTTTAAAGAAAAGTATTCAACACACCAGTTAATGTAAAGGTAACATTGTCCATCTGTGAATAATCCCGTATAACTTCTTGAGTGCATGTGGATTTACTGGACAGGTGGTAACAACGTAACGTAACAACGTAACAACGTAACAACGTAATGTAACAACGTAACGTAACAACGTAATGTAACAACGTAACGTAACAACGTAACGTAACAACGTAACGTAACAACGTAACGTAACAACGTAATGTAACAACGTAACAACGTAACAACGTAACAACGTAACAACGTAACGTAACAACGTAACGTAACAACGTAACGTAACAACGTAATGTAACAACGTAACGTAACAACGTAATGTAACAACGTAATGTAACAACGTAACAACGTAACAACGTAACGTAACAACGTAACGTAACAACGTAACGTAACAACGTAACAACGTAACGTAACAACGTAACGTAACAACGTAACGTAACAACGTAACAATGTAACAACGTAACAACGTAACGTAACAACGTAAYGTAACAACGTAACATAACAACGTAACAACGTAACGTAACAACGTAACGTAACAACGTAACGTAACAACGTAACATTTTTAAACACATGGTAGAAGCATCTTTTAAAATAAAGCCTCAGTAAATAAACTATAAAGGCACAATAAAAACAAGCCACAAACTGCCGGAAGATACAGACAAATCGTTACTTGAGATTCAGCCATCAAAAACGCTCTCGGATTCAACGATACTGTGCCTCTATTCAACATTTTACTTTGACAACACGTGGTGCCAAATTGAGGTCCAATGGTCTCATAAAGTCCCCACAAACTAAACGTTCTCACGGCATCATTTAAGAGGACTTTGCATTGGGCGTTTGGCATCTTAACTGTGGCCTCCATTTCTGATGGAGGCTTTATTTAAAGGGTCAGTTTTGGTCTCAGATAGGTTCCATGTAGAAACAGCCAATCATCTGAATTCCAGTGATGAAAAGCACTTGACACAAACCAACATCTGCCACCGATTTGCCAGAACACGCCTGTCCCGGATGCGACTATTAACCAGAGCTGCAGCCTGCCGTGTCTCCTCCGGCTGCGTTCACCACTAACCAGGGCTGAAGGATGAGCCGCAGGTCCGAGTCCTTCCAGACCTGGAGGACCTGGCAGTGGAAAGTAGCATGACTGCAGCAGGCCTGTCATTTTGAGTGGCTGCAACCTTTAATCATATCTTGAGCTACATCCTTTATCCCCTCTAATTTGAGACCTGGTGCGTCTGAATGGTTCGATCTGATCTCCGTCCCGTGTTTGGTGCCGTTTCATATTGTGGAGACGAGGACGGAAATATTTCTTGCCAACCGTCTGTGAAACCAAAAAACTGTGGCGTTTTTTTTACGAGCACAGATCTGAGAGATCCTGCAGCAAACATCTGACAAACACTCATCAGAACCACGAGGTCAACACTATTGTCTAAAATATCATCATTTAAGAGCCAAAAGCACACTAACGTAGGTGGACTCCCTTCATGGAAGGTTTTACAGTAATGCTTTATTTTATTCTGTCATTTCTTGGAAAAAGGGCCATAACTTTGTAATTTGGTGCTAATTACGTGCAGAATGAATTAATCACAGCTGAACACGCAGGAATGAGAAGTGTGTCTGTCTTTTGGGGAAATGTTGAACCAGGGCTTCAATTTGATTAGATTTACACTCATTGCTGTGAGTTGTGATAATGCATATTACATGTATTAGGGTTATTTATGTCAAATTCAAGCGAACCAAACTATATGTCAAAAATATTAATTTTCAGGAAGGATATGATCGATAATAAAAGCATAAACTTAATGCTCTAAAGTGAATGAAGCCCTCCTCCGCTTACTGAATGATGCATGTAGATGCAAAGTCATGCATTCATGCAGCATGTAGCTAACTAATCAAGCTTAAAAACAACATGGCGGCACAGAGAGTTCACGAGTGCAGTCAGAGTTTGGGAGCGTGTTTACTGCTGTGTAAATGCCACCTCTGCATGTCGCAATAACACGCTGCAGCGGCCTGCGGCAGCACAGTGGAAAGTCGTGTTTTGGTGCTGCCAAATATATAAAGCGGTGGAGTTCAGTCGTGGCATGCTAATGATGAGGAACGACGGCGTTCTCTGTAACTGCTGCAAGTTCTGATCAGAGAAAAAAACACTGCTGACTCCAGTTTTTTCTTTTTTAATTGCCCGCTATAAATCTTTTTGTGGATGTCTCAATTAAGAGCAACAATAGCTCGGCTCCATTAGCATCTCCAGATCACAGAGTCATTAAATTGAAGCTTTGCAGGCACAAATCAACCTGTCATCCTCCTCGCAGTCGTACAGCCTAAAGAAAGCGAGAGAAGAGCTGCAGACACACAGAAAGCTGCTTTTAAAAAGCGTCTCGTGAAGAGAAGTGAGGCTGCCAGACGCTGCCGGTCTGAGCCAAGTATTGAAACAGGGTGTATTTTAAACCAAGGTTGCATTTTAATAAAGGCCAGAGGGTGGCATATCGCAGATAGCTGTTGTGTTTCGCGTTAAACACAACGTCGTGCCATGGCAACATGGAGGCCAAGACTTCCCCCACAGGGCTGCCAGCGAGCCGGGAACGGTTTGATATGCAAAGCATCCACGAAATGAGAAGTACATTTTAATTACAGGGGAAGAATAACAAGGCTTTATATAAGATGGTTTATAGAACTGCGTCAGTCTGCAGGTATAAAAACTGCTGTTTTATTTGGTCTAAACTAACTTACACACTCTTAGGCTCCAAACCTTCTGCAACTCTGAATATATCAAACAGTTTGTCTTCAACTTTCAGTTTATTCACAAAAAACAAACACGGAAAACAGTTTTGAATGTGGACTCCATCAAACTCGTTTTTTTTTTGTTGAATAGCTGCTGCTGTGTTGCACATTTTGGATAATATTTGCTAAATCCTGATGAGTTCTGATGATTCTTGAAGAAAGCTGAAGAAATCTTGCAAAGCTGATTTACTTTGGGAATGTGCACCAATAAAACACAGCATCTTGACATTGATTTGTATTTGATCCCATGGCCACATAGCAAACAAACATCCTCAAAAGTTACAGAAATATCTCTGAAATGACTTGTTATTTGAATGACCTACATCCTTAATGCATGCAGTGAATGCAGATTGTGTGACAGAACAGTTGCACACATTATCAGATGTGATTTTGATGAAACTTTGCATTTTAAAAGCTGCGCTGAAGGACTTTAAGATGACGCGACGATGTTTACAGCACAGAATCAAGGTCCACTCACATTTACAACATTGTTAAATTGCGCTGCAGCTTATGTTTACGCTTGTTTGTTTGTCTCCATCATTATACCTGCAGAAGCTTTCAATTTCTACTTTCTTTTGTGTAAAATAATGAACATGAAATGGGGTTTCTCTTCATCGTGCCACTGCAGCGCAGAGAAGCTTTGAACCTCTTGGTCTGAACTCCAAAAACAAATAAAAACCCAGCTTCTCATCATTATTTCCATCCAGAGGAATCCTGATGCGTGACGCTTCATATTTACAACTGGGAGAGCTTCATACGAGAAGTCACATGTGAAAGAATTCCAGTTTACTTTATAATGTCTTCAGATGTTTGACGACAAATATTGGGAGCGAACCAATGCAGCCGCTGACCTTTGACCTTTATTTCACCCTGAAGTTGGATTCAGTTCGTGTGCCTTTCAGTTTTGTAAATTTGGTTCTCACCAAGAACAAAAACACCATGATATATCACGCTGACATTGGCTGCATTGAATACAATGAACAATACAGGAATCCTTCAAATTCATGACGCTGTGAAAGCCGCCTCACCTCAGTCTGACAGAGCGTAGGAGCACACGGAGATCGACTGCCAAACGGCCGAAACATTGGATAAATATGTACATGCACTTTGGCTGTTTCATGGCGTAATACATGCAAACTTTTGCCAGACCAGTGTGAAGCAACACGGGGGGGAAAAGTCAACCTTCACCTGGAGAAAAACACTCAGAGTGACAGTTTGTGCAGCAGAATCATGTGTTTTTGTCCTGAAGAAACGTCCCAAATGTCCGTTTTTCAGTGAGTGTTTGTATTCGAAGGCTCAGAGAGATGAGTCCCGATTCAGGGTCAGAATCCTCAGGGTCTGGGATCATCTGGAGGACATGAGGGTCCGGGTGAACCTGTGTTCAAGTGCTAGTTTGAGGTCCTTGTCCCTTTTATGCAACTTTATAATACTACTCTACTACAATTCAGAGGCAAATATTGTTATTTTTACTCCTTCTTCTACAACTTCTTTGCAGCATCAGATTAATAATTCAAAATATAAATTAACTGATGCATTATGATGTGTTATTAGAGATTAAACTACTCAGCAGTTTGAAATGGGCCATTCTGCACAAGATGCAGAATTAATACTTGTTATTGTTACACAGGAGTATTTACTTTTACTCAAGTAAATCATCTGAATACGTCTTGCACTACAGAAAAACTGGGATTTGTTTTGCATAATAATAATAATAACAATAGAGAGCCATGCTGAATAAAAGTATTCATTAAATGAGTTGAATACATTGTAATATTTGTAAATATAGCTTTATTATAACTACATTGCAGTACATGTTTAATACAACTATTAAAACTATTATAATTATTTTAATTATTATTATTAATATTGTCATTGTCATCATCATCATCATAAAAAAAACAAATTATTGTTTTTTTTTATCGGCATAAAAAATAAAATAAAATAAAATAAAATAAAAATAATAACTAATTCTATATGCCAATCAAGTTATTTAAGTACTGTAATATAAAAGGATGACAATGAAAGAACTCCTCCTTAAGGCCTGCCCGGTGTGAACGCACTTTTCCAGTCTTTCCCGGTCTGTGATGTGAGTCTCAGTTGGCCCAAAATCAGTCCACCTTAAAAAAATATCTGCTCTCACGTTACAGTGTCACGCGGATACACCGCGGGAGCGCGCACAGCACCAGCACGAGCAGCAGCAGCCCTGTCAAATCACACAACGAGGGTGACGCGTAGGCGGAGGACTTTACGTAAAAACGCCTCCGAGGACTTTTTTTTTAACGCGTAAAAGTCACGGTGTTTGCGGTAAATCGGTGTGGAAACACTGATACGTGTGGATTATAATACAACTGTTGTGGTACTTAGCCAACGTCTCGCTGGCGTTTGCAGCAACTAAAGTATTGTTGTTAGTATTGTTTGGCTCAGTGGCGCACGAGACGCACACCAACCGAGGACTGACGTCAGGGGGATTTTACGGTCTCTTCTTTCATACTTTGTTTTATCGGTTATTGTTTTTCTGAGGGATGTAAGTTTACCGATGTGGAGCTGGTAACGTGTCCACGAATAACCGGGATAAAGCCACTTTTGTTTAGTTTCTTCTTCAGCCCTTCACTTTGCCTGCGTTCACCATGCTGGCGAACACGGCGCTTTACGCAGCGAAGAAACGGAAGAAGCCGGTCCAGAAAATGTAAGTAAACAACCATAAACTCATAGAAAAGTCACTGTAGTCACTGTAATATTCACATAATACCTCACAGTGTGTCTGTGGTACAGAATAAACTGGTGTACAATAGTTTTATTGTACTTTCTGATCGTATTTCTTCTTTAATACTCGTATTATATTCCTGAAGGCACTGAGTCACTATTGTACTGCCTATTGTAATTTTACTGCACTACTACAATACAACCATTGCTTGTGGTTCAGTTTGTTATATATTCATAGCGTTTCCATAAAAAACACACAATGCATTAATACGTTTCTGATGCTTTTATTGCAGTAACATATATATAGATATAGATATTATTCATACATCTTATATAAACCAGATATGGTATTTCTATAGGTGGTTACAGCTGTGCAAACATCCCCCGTGGAGTGAGACAGTGTGCATTATAGCCGTTGTTACATGGTAATAAGAGTAGTTATAAGTAATAGCTACTTTGTCCTGAATGAATAAAGGCAATAAAGTCTATTTTCCCTGCTGTGGTTATGCAATGCTGGCCAGCCAGACCGAGGTAGGTGCTGAAGTCCAACGAGCCTGCAGGCCTCTGCAGCATGGAAAATAAAGGAATATTTAAATCTAATTATACCATCGGAGACAGCTGGCCTTCCCAAACTCATCGTGCACATGCTCTATGAACTTGTGCGTTTGAGTCGATGTATTGACTTTATTATTAATGCAGAGTTATTGTTTGAGTGTGCTCTGTAGGCGGGGAGGAACAAAAGGAAATCATTATAATCATCGTGCCACATTCTTATGAGTTTA
>NW_022280042.1:9859610-9865276 GCF_004355925.1 Anarrhichthys ocellatus
GAGAGGACAGGTGGTCCACACCCACTCTGCAAAACATTTAACCCTTTTAATCCTTTTAGTTAAGTCTGAAAATGTCAACTTTTCACACAGGAAATACTTTTGTATTGTAGGATATCATGTTTTCTAGACGTACGACAGCATGGAGGCTGCAAAAACCAAGTTTCCGTCCAAATGAAGCGCAGATTTTATGCGAATTTCCAGAAAACTCTGCAAAAGAAAAAGGGAATGAATGCACGTTTCAATGCTCTGCTGTTGTGTGAACATCCGGCTTCAGAAGAAGAGGACGGAATTAAAAGTATGCAGGTCAAACATGGTGGAAATATTGTATTTATGTGAGGAAGGTTAATGCTTCATGTATGTCATGACATGTCTTAAAACTACATAATGTTATAAATTGAATATATTTGGGTTGTAAAAGTGGCTCCGGTGCTTTAAACATTTGTTTTTAGGAGCATAGATAAGTGTGCAGTCTTTATGCCACACCTGGAGTGTGTAATCCGTCTCACTGCATCCCAGCTGCTGTAACACTGATTCAGTACACACAACACATTTAGCCTCCAGCTTCTCTGTAATACTTCTCATGACCTTTCTGAATCAGTTCAAGCTTTGACTCTTTAAGAGAAACATATTCTCCCGTCAGTGTGTGAAGCTCCTTTCTGTTAAATCTTTGTTATTGTGTTTTAACGTCTTCTTTCTGCTTCCACAGACCCAAACCGCCGCCTCCCGATGGCATCAAGTCCAACCCGTCCAAACGGCACCGCGACCGGCTCAACGGCGAGCTGGACAAGCTCACCAGCCTGCTGCCCTTCACCGAGGACGTCCGGGCTCGGCTGGACAAGCTGTCGGTGCTCCGCCTCAGCGTCGGCTACCTGAAGGTGAAGAGCTTCTTCAGCGGTGAGTGACGTTCTCTCGTGTCCTGCAGACACTTCGGAATACTCACAAACGTTTACAGGAGACTTTTTACTCCCTACAGCTTTATTCAGACAGTAAGACATGCACGTATTTAATAAGGTTAAGTTAAGACTTCGTGCATGCTGAATCTAAAAAGTGTTTGTGGATATTCTTTTATTCAGACATGCAACTGAAAGCTGACAATGTCTCGCTGCGGTTACACAAACGTTTTTCGAGGGTTGTTAAACCGATTCTGAGTCTTAAAAACATTTTTATTTCCTCTGCACCACACGTTGTTTTAGTTGATTTTATGAACTCAATGTGAGTTATAGTTTATTCTCAGACTATTCTTTCACCAGGTTTAGTTTCATGAGGTGTCCTAAACCAGAGAGGATCATGGGTACAAACATCCTGTATGCATTCAGCCCAGAGGCTAAATCAGTGACTGAAATGTGTCCCCTCTGGCTCTCCGTATATATTTGGAGCTGACCTCCTCTTCAACAGGAGGTGTGAAGCTGACAGTACAGCTGCTGGTGTGCAGTGTGTGAATACCAGACACAACCTATAAGGTTATGTTTCTAGAAAAAGCACCAAAGAAAAACATTCAAGACTAAATTATAAATGGAATTCTGAATCTAGCTGATTATGAACTTTTTTTAAATTCCTTTTTATATTTCCACATTTATTTTCTTACTCTTTTACAGATGCATTCTATTATATGACTCCATAGTAAAGCAGGTGATCAGAGATCCAGCAGGAACGTGTTGTGAGGAGGTGATCAATCTCCCATCTTAATAAAAAACGCTCAAGCGTTCGCTTTATTGGCTCGAACCTGTTCGTCTCTGGAATCAAAGAGGCTTTTTGTTCTGAAACCGGCTGCAAAGGGAGCAAGAGATGAGTAATCAATGAGTCACTGGCATTGACGAACAACCTGATCAACCCCCTGCAGATGTGTTACGCTCTAAACACACTGACTTGTTGCCTCTTTAATGCACGAGCATCTGTAGAAACAGCGCGTTGTTATGTCGACCTGTTGCCAAAGGAAACAGACCCGTTGCTCTGGAGTCATCAATTATTTGGCAGCGTCGGTCGCTTCGTGTCGGCTGAACAAATGTGTTTGGAGTCTGGTTTCTCTCAAACCACACCGTTGGTGAGGGGCGAGGTCGCGCGTTCAGCGCTTTTATTTTGAAAGAAGAGTTATAACAACGTGTATAATCGATTAGTTAATAATCAAATAATCATTGGCTAGTTAATCAGTAATGTAGATAAACTTAAGCCCTACAATACAGTGAAGAGAAGACAATGGCACAATAACTACAAAGGGTTACAAACCAGATGTTATACAAAATGAACTTAAAGAGCCAATTAAACTCTGTTTTACAGAATTAAAAATGCATTCAAACACAGACATACTGTAAAACGTCAGTTCAAACAGTAATAAAGTGACTGTAAATATAATTTACGAACTCAAAAAGTGGATTTAGTTCGTTTAACGACTTTGAGAAGTACATTTTATATAAAACTTTGACACTTTTTATTCAACCCTCTGAAACCGAAGACGTTTTGAGGCATTTTTTGCATTTTTCTCTCAGTGGTCTTGATTTTTTACTGCAATAAAAAAAGTCCATGGAAAAACAACAATCATAGCTTCAAGTAGAGAGAACTCAAACATGTCAATAAAATGTTTTTGATTTAAATTTTAAGCTTCGTTTTGGCTTCTTTTTCTGATGGAAGCGTTCCTCACATGGTGTGTTCAAGGGCGGTTGGAAACCTGAAGACACTGACAGTTTCTACAGCTTCTTGTTTGGATAAACGATGTAGTTTTGGTGATTGTTGAGATCATTTTTAATAGTTGTAGCCTTCGTTGGATAGTGATAGTGGAGAAGATTAATAAAGGATGACATGCAACAAAAAGAATGCATCTGAACCGCTCGGCTACCGGACGTTTTTACAACATAAAACCAAGTTTAAATTGAGCGTAAAGAGCTCAAAGCTTCCATATCAACTGATCTTTCTGCTCAGAGTGGAGCTCCGTAACCACGCTGAATGTGTCTGCTGTGGCAGCTGGTTGCTCGATGCAGTCGACTTAACATTTGGCTGATTTAAGACTTCTCCGTAAGGCCGACTACCTGCACAGCTCCGTTGATCTCATCCTCGCTTGCTGCCGTTTCTCTGGAAGGTCACACCCTTTTATTCTGAAAAGCTCATAGAAATATACAAATGAATGATGATCTGACTTCCTGCAGCTTCGCCCCGCAGTCAGTGATTCTCCTGTTGATCGCAACGGAGCGCATTTTGACAGTTATTACAGGCTGAGGAGAAGATGAAGTCTTTGCCTGTGAGGAACATATTAGAGAGCTTCATGAGGAGGACATAGATCTGACTGTTGAAGACACATACGTACACTTCTTCCTCGTACCCTCTCCCTCCCGCCGAGCCCCACCCATTTCCTGTTGTGGGCCCCTGCAGCACCCCGGGGCCCCTTTTCCTTCAACTGTTCCGCCTTTTTCCTCCTCGGCTCGTACGTCTGAAGTTCACAGCTCCTCCGCCTCAAACAAACGCTGCAGGACTCCGGTTTGTTGTTCCAGCCGGGAGGCCTGTTCGCACGATTCTACCTCTTCTTACCTCTTCTGTCCGGCTTCAAAGGACTCTCAGGCGTGCATCAGACCTCCACTCTGCTGCATGTGAGCATCCCGTTTGAGGCTTGTTCCTTTACGTCCTCGTTACTGTTTATTTAGGGTTTTTATTATGTAATGACCCGTTGGTTGGTCGTCCTTGAGATGAATCCAGAGAGCATTATGGGTAAACCCTTCATCTCCTGGTTCCTCTTTCACAGTTGCTTTAGCTTTTGTCTGCAGAAAACGCTCCTTTTATTTCATAATGTGATGTATTATCTCTGCAAACCGGATATTCTGATTAGTTAAGAATGATATTTCTCTCTCTCTTTATCTGCTGCTTCCTAATTGTGACGGTGAATCTTATTTGTTTAAGCATCTTTTGAAACATTTAATACAAAAGTATATAAAGCACTTAAACGTTCACATAAATGAAAAAGAGCTCAAAGACAGGAAAGTGGAGCGGGCAGCTCGAGATAAAAGGACGAGGACGGAGTCAGACATAACAGAGAAGGCAATAAAATACAAGACATCATGTCACAGCAACTCCATCAAATTAAGTTTTACAAGGTGATTTAAAAAGGTAATACCGACGCTGATACAACACAGCTGCTGTAGTCGAGACTGTCTCCTCCTTCACAGCGTTCACATGACGGAGACGCAGTGTGACGTCGATGAGAACAGCTTGATTACCGTCATGTAATAACAGTATATATAACAGTATATATAACAGAATAGTATAACAATATATATAACAGAATAGTTGGTAGAAATGGTTTTGATTTCCATACCATCAATTTACAATGAAATAACTAAGCGTTTGATTAGAATAGTAAATCCTTTCACATCCTTACATCTGTTTGGAGACTAGTGGTCGACTGTTAAGCCTGTCACATAAAGCACGTGATTTAAGGATCTTTATCTTTGACATGTTCTGCACTTTGACTAAACTATGATTCATGCAGAAGAACAAAATGTGGACGAAGCCCAAATTTAGAAAGCTTTCAGTTCTAAAAACTAAACATGCTGGATGGTTTCTGAGAGAACAAGCGCTGCGTCTTCATCACTTTTGTCATTTCCCAAAGCACAGACATGAACGTCTCCTTTGTGAGCCGGTGACGCTGCGCCGTGCTGCTGTGTGTGGCCTCTCAGTCCAGACGCCGACACCAGCGGGAGTTTCTCAATTAGATTATTCCTCATGAGGAATCCGGACGAACCACAAGACCTCCGAGGGCTGAGAAAGCCTGGTGCTCGGCAACAAACACATGCGTCCTCCACTGTCACTTAAACACACGCCAGAGTTCTAGAGCACAACAGGACCACCAGATGGAAGGATAGATTCCTGCAGAGGAGCATTACAGTAGCATTGAAACATATCTGCATTGCTTAAATGCTGCAAAAACCAACGAAAGCCAATCAGAGCAGGTTGAATTTAGGATGTGGACGACAGAAAAACACTAAAATGCTGCAAGCATTCTGTCTGATTATCAGGATACTTTCACAGCAAGAAAAACCGTTTCAATAACGTGTTAAAATGTGTACGAATACCTCAAAGTATGTGCTATACCAATGTCTTCTGTCTTTTTATGTTAGTGTAAAGTATGTGAATATGTTTTTCATTCAAAAAAAGCCAAACTTGTTGCTTTAAGCTGTTGCACAAGAACTTTGCCTGAATGAAATAGTCTAACGTGTGATTTAAAGCAGGACCTATCAAATCAAAGAATGAAACCTGACCAGACATTCACTCAAAGACAGAGAAAGAGTCCGTCTGTGAGACATAAAGACGCTCTCAGTGTCTGCGGCCTCGGTGAATCCCTCATTGTGATTGTGCGGCGTTACCAAAACACACCAGTCAGGGTCTAATGGTGGATTTCCCAGCATGCCTTTCACTGAACAAAGACGACCCGGGAGTGTAAAGGCTCATGGGGAGGCCGCCGCGTCGCTCCAGCAGGATGTGGCTGAGAAAGGAACGCTCTGTGTCCGTCCTCTCGTCCTCTCGTCTGTCCCGGGCCGATGGGAAACACCCGGGGGTTCGATCCCATGGCCGACGCTCACAACACCGCCATTGTTCACCACTTTCTGAACCAGACCTCTCATCTTCTGACACAGCTCTGTTTTTATCCTCACTGTCTGTCTGTGTGTGTGTCTGTCTGTGTGTGT
>NW_022280042.1:9865376-9876369 GCF_004355925.1 Anarrhichthys ocellatus
TGTCTGTCTGTCTGTGTGTGTCTGTCTGTCTGTGTGTCTCTCTGTCTGTCTGTCTCATATGCAGTCATACAGAACTTAACATGTTCTTCTGTCACTGGAATTACTTTTAAAACACATTTGCTCTACAATTGTTCATATATACAGTATGATAAACACCAACCATGGGAGACACAAAGAGACACAAAACATCCATAAAGAGACACAAAACGAGCTCAACGAGATGAACAACTGCCACAAAAAGATGCAAAGAGCTACATATGACTGCAACGAGATGAAAAATTACTACAGAAATGTAAAACAACCACAAAGAGACACAAAAGTGCTCGACAAAGATGCACAACATCCGTAAAGAGACACAAAACGAGCTCAAAGAGATGCAAAATGACTGCAAAATATGCAAAACAGCCACGAAGAGACAGAAACGGACCACAAGGAGATGCGAAAACAACCACAAAAAGATGCACAAACAAGCATTAAGGGATGCAAGATGGCTACAAAATATGCAAAACAGCCATATGAAGACGTAAAATGACCACAAAGATGTAAAATGACGTAAGAGGCAACATAAGACCACGGCTTCTCTTTGTTTCCTCCTGTTGATCAATGAACTAGTTGCTGTGAAAGTCTCTGATGAGGGTGAAGAACTTGAGGTTGCCACATTCCTGCAGAGTGGATGTTATTCCTCCGTCTCAGACTTCATTGTGCTGTTGATGAGGCCCCAGCAGAGGAGCGCTCTGACTGTGGAGAGCCCTAATTTGTGGTCTTATAATAGCTCGGCTGAACTTCCCTCCTCTGCTGGGCCTCAGGAGGCACACACACACACACACACACACACACACTCACACACATGCATGTACACACACTTTTCTCTTTGTTACACATTCTGTATTTTCGCCTCGTCCTCCATGCTTTTTCCAGATGTGTTTCCAGGCGGACAGCTTCAGTCAGTTTTCCTGCAGATTGAAGCCGAGCTTCCTCCGTCTGAACCCTCGGGACCTCTGAGTAGAAGCCTTTTGGGAGTTTATGTCACTGTAAAGCTGGTTTATTTCCATTATTCGGTAGATAAATTTAGTCTTTAACTTGTTAAACATAATTAAAAGGCGATGCTGTTAAATCGCTTTGTTTTGTCTGATAAACACTCAAAACAACAGAAAAGCAGCAAAGCTGAGAAGCATTTGTTGTTTTACGTGATGAATGACAGAAGCAGTTAATTATCTGAGCTGCTGTTGACTAATTCAGCATGTGAGCTTTACAGAGTGTAACAGCAGAACATGCTCTATAAAAACAGAATACTATTTTCACCCGCCGAACCTCAAAACCCGCCGGCGGGATTAAACTTTAAACTATCGACAAAACTACAAAACTGCAGCGTTTATCACAACCAGAAGCTGTAAAAACCGTCTTTATCATCAGATTTTCATATTTCCGACGGTCCTTGAATACATCACGTGTGACGAACGCTTCCATCAGAAACAGCAACATGGTGATACCTCATCAAGAACATTTTACTCTACGTGTCTCATTTACAGTCGTGTCACAAATGAACCGTCTGCTTTAAACAGATCGTGTAACAAACGTTACATTGTGAGCTCCTCAGCGCAACTATGAAGCCATGATTGATAAATCCGGTGTAATTATCTCCAGCCGGGAGACAGGAATCATGGGAGTGTGGACTTTGTGCCCGGACGTCTTCCCCTCTTTCTCTTCCTGCCGTTGGAGTGACATCTCTGAGACGAGGCGTCGACAGACACAAACCGGTACAGAACAACACGAGTAGGTCCTGCTGCACATCCACTGCTTGGCAGGACTCCCACGCCGGCTCACCGACGTCAGGAAACAGATGGCGGGCTTAACCGAAGAGATGCTGTGGAGCTAAATCACAGCTACAGATCAGTTGAGTCATGCTGCTTAAGGAACACCCGGAACATTAGGGACTTACAGAGATCATAAGAAACATTTCCCGCCTCATAAACATGAAATAAACTCCACGTTGCACAGCTGCCATGTTGCCAGAGTATTCTGACCTCACGATCATCTTTTAAAATGAACTGTTGCTCCACACCGTCAACACTTTAACAATTCATCCATATTTGTTCTGTTTTTCTGTTTTAATGTTTATGACATAAAAACAACAATATATTTGGCTGATGTTTAGATGAAGACATCACCTGGAAGTCTGGCACTCGTGACACTTCCTAGACTTAATTAATTAACATGAATTAATAAAGTATTTATATTTTGGCTCCAGTAAAAGGTTTACTCTAACCGTGAACATCCAACCAGCAGTGCGAGAGGCTTTCTCTATTGTTGCATCTATTGTTTCTACTTTATCCACTTTCACCGAAGATGAAGAAGGCAAAGAAAAGTCAAGAGAACTGGTTTGTACCAGCATCAATATTTCTATTGGCAGGAGAGACAGAAAGTCCAACAGAGAAACCTTTTGGAACGCCGCAACAAACCGGTTCTGTTGACGCGATGAAAGAAAATACGAGGAGAGAAGAAAAGGGAGGAACGATGTGAGGAACGAGCCAATCAGAGAGCAGACAGTGTGCAAGCGATCAGTGATGGAAAGCAGAGGCGTTCTTTGTGCCGGAGGAAGTTCTTGGACGTCTCCAGTGTGATAACATCGGACCTGCAGACCCTCTGTGTGGAGGATCGCAGTCAAAACACAGCAAACATGGCGGTCGTGTAGAAACCTGCCCAGGCATCTGGTGTGTGTGTGTGTGTGTGTGTGTGTGTGTGTGCGGAAACATGCTCTCTTTGTCTCTGGGATTCACCTTTAATACGCTGTCATGAATGAAGGTATTCTTCTTCTACGCTTTTTTATTTATTGAACACCACTGGAGATGAATCGAACCAAAGCGACGACTGATTCATTCACAACGGGTCCAGAGTTCTTGCTCACAGTCACACTTTAATGTGTTCTCCTCCGCTGTGAAGAGAGTACCACGGTGTGTTCGTAGGTTCAACAAATATATTATAAAAACTCTGAATTTGTTTTATAACAAGCAGTTGTTTTGTTTGACACAGATTAGGAAGATAAATGTGAATATATGTATATCTGCTGCTGTTCATAGAGTTCAGTCCAGCTCTTCTAATCAATGGCACATGCCCGACTCCTTTCCTCGCTGTGTATCCTTCTGTCCTATCAGTGACATCATCTCTGACCGGTAGGCTCACTTTGTTTTTCGTGCCATGATGTGTTTCTTTCACGCATCATAAAACTGGCAAACAATGAAACGCCGGCCGTCTCTTTTCATCTCCGTGACTAAACGCTCACTCGGTTTCTGGTTTCCCAGAATTCACAGCTCTCAACGCAGAGTGCGTTGCTTTGTGTTCACGTTGTAGTGACTGACTGCTGCAGGAGAGAGATTATGTAGATGTAGTAGTAGTAGTACTAGTAGTAGTAGTAGTAGTAGTACTAGTCGTAGTAGTAGTAGTAGTAGTAGTTCGGCTCAGGTGAAATACTTCACTTTTATCTCGGACAACAAGCACACCTGCAAGAAACCGACTTCAGTTCATGTGATGGTTGAAAGACAGGTAGCTGTCAGTCAGACATCAACACACATACCTTCAGAGAGACGGGGGGGCTGATTCTGTGCTCCGTGCTTTATTTAACAACAGATTTACACATTTTATTCAGACTAAATGAGGCGCAGAAGCTCCTGCGTGAAAATATGGTGAAAGTTAGAAAACGTTAAATGTAATTTAAGCTTCTTTCTTCAGCTGTGAAAAGCTTGAACCTTAACCGACTTGTGTGTGTGTGTGTGTGTGTGTGTGTGTGTGTGCGTGCCTGTTTACACGTTGAACAGAGACAGTTTCTATTGAGAGTAAGAATCCCAAACCACAGAGCACGTACTGAAACCCAGCAGAGGCTTTCTGTCCTCTCTGTGAGACAACTTCTGAAGCACATGTTTGTACAGGTGGTTACCGGTGCTTCATGGATGACATTGACGTGAAGAAAATGAAACAGCAGGAGAAGTTAAAGAGGCCAAAGTTTCATAAAAAGGCAGCGTGTGCTGCTGGCGAGGCATGCAGCTTCGCTGAGCTCCACGTGCTTCGGGAAACCTGTAAAACACGTCGACTAATCTCTCCTCTGCGTCTAACAGGAAGTAATGTTTGTCAGAGGAAGTCGGGGCGGGAGGAAGCGGCTGGGGCGAAGTCGTGGTGGAGAGAAAGGTGTCTGCTAACCTCTGGTCCGGCCACCGCCGGGGCCCAAGGGCAGATCTAAACCTGCAGTGTTATCGGACTCTGAGATGCATCCCAGCGTGATGAAAACGGAGAGCAAAGATCGAGCAAACGTTGCCAGAACCAAATGTGAAACAGCAGAAAAAGCTCTAAAGAGGATCCCTCTGCAGCAGCAGCTGATTTCAATCTTCAACACCGCTTCAGAGCAGCAGTGAGTTAATAAAACGAGCCTCTGGTTGTGCTGCAAACTTCCCCCCGATGCATGCAGCTCGATGTTTCTGAGGAGTCGAACTCAAACCTCTTTCTTTAGAACTGAGGGATACTTTTTGCCACTTTTAAGTTCCTTATCAGTTGGAAACATTCTGTAAAATGATGTTTGAGTTTCATCTTCTGTAGAAAAGTCACACTCGCTCTAAACAACGTTACAAATAACGACCACAGCTTCCTGCAGCAAGAGGAAATAAAGACGAGCTCCACCGATTTATATTAACCTTCTCAGAATAAGAGCACATCATTAGTGACTCATTTCACCAGAAGATCCGTATCATCACGGTTGGCTTTAATCCGAGCTGCACTCCTCCTGCTGATGAAGATCGTGTAACGTCCGCTCGTTTTTCAGCTCTAACAGAGACAGAAAGACGTTCTTTAAGGTCACGTTAAAGCCTGTTTACTGCGCCGACATTCCCAGAGTCAGGAGAGCGTTACTGAGCTGATCTCGTCTTCCTCAGAGGAACAAGCTGCTTCCTGACTTCACTTCCCCTTCACGGACCCCGATGCCTGGGTCAAAGGTCGCGTCTCGTTTCTTTAGACAACCCGTTGATGGACGAGACTTTCATGAATAACGAGGAGCTCCAGACGAGGCGATAAATACATCGTGATGCGTTTTTAATATTCATTTTTTTGTCACTCGTTACCAGTCAAAGGCCGTAAACCTTTGAGCCCATTTTACATTATGCTACACATTATGTTGTAGCATAAAAGCTTGAATTAAAGACACGGTAATAACAATTAAAAATAGAGGAAAGCTAATAAATAGTTCTGCTCTGCCAAATGATGTTTTTGCCGTCACTCTGTTCTTCCATAAACACATTCCCAACATTGTTTTGAGTTGTTTAACTCATATTTTGGGGGATTTACAGCTGCTCAGTCATGATTGATGGTAACAGATGAACGTCCTTTATTTTTTAAATCCGTAGTCATCTTTATTTCTGCAGCTTTGTTTTTGAGAAGTGACACAAAGGAACATTTGAACTGAATGTTTGTGAAGACAAAGTAAGAGAAGCACATCAGTGAATATTAATTAAACACATTCACAAGAGAGGCTTAAGAGACGTGAGATGCTCTGGCAAAGTAGACGAAAAAATGAATAAAACGTTAGTGAAAAAGAGCATATCAGCAATTTTAATAAGTTTCCTGAACATCAAGATTCTGTCTTTAATTTTCCCGCACGTTTAAGACAAGATCAAAACTCGCCTGCACGCGCTGCATGTCGTTTTTTAATGAGAGGGAAGTGAGTTTGGTGGAAAATTACTGTCAGCGTCTCGCCCCCGCCCCCGTCCTTATGAATGAGAGTTTACATAGGCGGCGAGGAGAGAGAGTGTGTGGGGTCATTAAGGAAAGGAGGAAGCTGCCAGAGAGCAACAACACGGCTCGCTGCAGCAGGAACCTGATCTGATGAAAAATGAGAATTCTTCAGCAACAATTTCTTTGTAATTCTAGACTTTGAGGAAAAGATAATTGAACATCTCTCACTTCACGTTTCCTGTCATCTGCGTCTGGCTTTAAATGATTTTTGAGGACTTTTACAGAAACTTCACATAATATCTGCAGCAACAGATCATTTACAAGTGGAAATATCTAAGAACAACACAGATCAAGTGTCTTAATCTACATCTACTCTCTTTCTCTTCTTCTTCTCTTTTCTTCAGTTACTTGAAGCCAAAGCATGAAAAAGACAAATGCCTTTCAGAGCAGACCCCCCCCCCCACAAACCTCCCACGTCTCCCAGCTGCACTCTGCTCCGTTTCTGGGAATATTCCTAATCTCTGGAATCAAAGATAGGTTATGTGCCACAAGGGGAAGATGAGATGGTTTAAAGTAAAAACCTGCGTCAACATCTTCCAAAGAACTCCAGCGGCTGTGATCGGACGCCAGAGGAGCGAGATATAAGAACAATAATAATATAATATAATAATAAATCGAATGTCCCCTCCAGCAGAGAGGTGTGAAAGGAGATGACGAAGCGTCGCTTTTATCTGAATAAAGATCAGTTTCACAACTCAACTTGACTTTCAGCTTCCATCTGTTTCCACTTTGACTTTTATTTCCACGACTGAATGTTTTCACAGTTTCTCATTAAATCAAACGTCGACGTTCAGCGCTCGCGTTTGTCCCGATGCCTCGGCCGCCGTGTCATCGCTTTATATACTCGTGTGGATGTGACTGAGCTCCAGATGAGACCTCTGAGGGCTGCAGCTGACTGTTGTTTTCATTTATATTTGGATTTATTGATTCATTTATGCGTCTATGATTATGTGTGACATCATTAAACGTCTAAAAACATTCAAACAGAACTATTTAGCTTTGTATGTAAATGACAATTATTATTTTACTGTCGATGCACCTATTGATTCTGAACAGTGAGCACTAACGTCCCAGATTCACCGACAAGTTGTGTTTAATTCCAAATGCTTAGTCAGTAAAATAAAACCGTAAAACACACACACACACACACACACACACACCGCAGGTATTAATGCTGGAGCTGTAGCGGTGTGTGTGTGTGCGTGTGTGTGCATTCATGTGTGTGTGATGGTTTACAGTAGATGATCCCAGCGGTAGGTGTCGACGTGTTGCTGCAGGATTCACTGTGACACATAAAATCAACACGTAACATCATCTGTGGAATATCACCAGAATCACATTTGTCCTGAAGAAAACAGGAACAGTTCATTTAAGCAAATTTAATAAATGAGAGTGCAACTTTTTTGATATCCTTCATAAAGGTACTCCTCGTTTTTCGTGCGTTTTCCTACAAAAGTCCAGAAACGTGTGAATTTCTGCTCGTTACATGAATGCAGTCTTTTCAAAATAAAGTTCCGTCTTTACAGGAAACAACTCAGGTTTAGGCAACAAAAATACTTAGTTAGGTTTAGAAAGATAGTGAAAGTTGTGCAGCATCTTACTTGTGGACGTTTCCTCTTGTAATTTGTTAATAATTAAATGAACCTTCTCAGCAAAACCACGCTCCGTTCTTTCTCTACTATGAGAGTAAACTTTGGTTGTTTTTTATTGAGTAATTCATAATGAGCTCCAGTGTTTCAGTAGCTGCTGCTTGCAGTAGGACAGCGTCACTTGCTGCAGGTATTGTCTGCATTGTGTCCGACACTATTAGAGACAATGACCTCACGTCTGGTGTTCTCTCAGCACATCTTCAGGCCTCCGTCCCGGTGATGCTCGTCTTGTTTACATACTTGAGCTGCTGCAGATGGAAGAGGAGCTTCGTTTCCAGCTGGTCCAGACATGTCGGCAAACTGGCCTTCCTCGCCGCCGGGCCCCGACTCAAAAACAATGGCTCCGGTTGTGTAATTGCTCTACACACAGCAGGGCGCTGCGTTAACCCCTTCATGTCCTCCGGAGACAAAGCACATGTTGAAAACATGTTTGTGGGATTGTTGCAGAAGATATGTTGAGTTGAGATGTAGTAGAAATAAAAGATGTCCTGGACTTAAAATCATATTTATTGGAAAGAATTGTGAATAGATATAAACTCTTTTGCTTGTTGTGGGGCCGCATATCTTCCTTCACATGGAGGTCAGAGGTCAGGGTGTGGAGGGTTTAGCTCGAGGACACTTTTATTAGAAGGAACATTGATTACAGAACTAGTCATGGTAGATCTCTCTGCAGCATTAAACCCTCGATGCTGCAGAGCCGACGTTGTTTGTCACACGTTTCCTTTTGGGCTCCGAGCAGCAGCAGCTGACGGAGCTCTTGAAGCCGTCGGCATCCTCGACCAAAGTATTTTTAACCGCCTTCGTTGTATATTTAGGAGCCAAATCGCCCTCCTGGAGGCGAGAGATTCCCGGCCGCCTGACGAACAGATCCAGTGTCTCATATTCGATCTTTAACACCCCAAATACATTTAAACAGCTCTTTCATGTCGAGCACGTTGATACATTTCCAATAAAGATAATTCAAGGTAAATCTGTTGTAAAGCTGAAAATAAGTTCATTTTGACAAAATATAGTTCCCAGCTTCAGCTAATTTATTTGAAAGATGGATATTTTTGAAATTAAACACGACGTCCAGTGTCCATAAAGTCAAATAAAGCAGAATATTCATCTGAAAAGGTGCATGTTGTCCCTTCTAATCAAATTATTATTGTAATTATTAGTAAAGCTAAAGGTTAAGATATTAAAAGTTTTTATGTTGTCATACCGGCGGTCCTAAACACAAAGATATTAGTCTCTTTAATGGCTCTTGTGAGAGTCGGTTGACAGAGTTTTAACTAACGGAATAATCACAAAGTGTGTTCACAGCCAAAGGAAGAAGAGATGAAAGTGAGGAGGAATAAAAAGAAAAGAAAGAGAAGAGAGCCAGAGGCTGAATCCTCATGAATGAATGCAGAGAGGAGGAGCAACGAGATGCCTCGATGTGTTTTTAATAGTGCTGGGCAACGATCAAAATATTTAATCGCGATTAATCGCATGGATTTTTTGCGATTAATCGCGATTAATCACATTGTTATGGCAAAGTTCAATAATGAATTCAAAGGTAGTGTATTGCGCACTTTTATTTTAAAAGTACTGCTATATGAACAAAGGGGCAATAACATTTGGTTCACGAGATGCAGGCAGCATGTTTTATACTTAATGTGAATATAATTCATACTTTGTTGGCATCTTATTCTGAAAACCGGATGTTGTCTCACGTTAATGTTTCCGCTAACTTTCAAAGTCCTTCGCTCGCTCCCGATCTGTGCCGTTTAAATGCGTTTACCGTGAATGTCAGCATATAGGTGCACTAACATGTAAGTGTCTGCTGAGTTGACCATGGAGATCTGAGTATCTGCTGACTTTACCGCAGCGATGTCCAGTAGTCTCCAGGGAGAGCAACAGCTGGTGCAGCTTCTCTCTTTATTTCTGCCCCCCCCCCCTCGACCAGAAGTGGAAGTCGCCTTTTCTCTACGGCAACCCTGAAGGGACATATCATATCTCCAATACAAAATGATAAACATGAGACAGTCTGTTACAATAATAATAAATTAAAAATACTTACCTGTTTTTTTTTGTTGTTTTTTAATTATTATTGTTATTATTTTGTTTTCCCATCTCAAAAGGCTCAAGGACACACACACACACACACACACACATGCACACAACTGACTATAGGATGTTTGCTGGCTTTTATCCCACTATTCTTGTCATCCTCTTGTTCTTATGTATATGTATTGTCTCTTGACTTTCAATAAAACAAAAACTAAAAAAAAATTATAATAAATTAAAAAAATGCGTTAATTAATGAATGCGTTAACGCGAAATTAACGCGTTAACTTGCCCAGTACTAGTTTTTAACGTAAAGATTTAAAAACATCCTCGTTCCAGCTTCTCAAATGTTTTGAATATTTTGGGGTTTTGCACAAATACGATATTTCCTTTGGTTGCAGAAATTCATGGAGAAATAACAATGAAACCCAAATGAACTCCACAGTGAGGACTCGGAGACTTCTTTCCGTTGTGGTCGGCGTGACGTAAAGACGCCATCTTTTTTTTGGGGGGGGGGGGTAAAGACTTGCTGATGGAAAACAAGCTTTTCCTGCTGCCCAGAAACCTCTTTCTCTTGTCTTTCTCTTTCGACCACCAGTGTTTACTGGCAGCATAAAGTCACGCTCGGCTTGTGATTCCCTGAGCCTGATTTCTGTGTTGATGCCGTCCAGAGGCTGTCGCTGCGTCTGGGGACGAGCAGCTCGCCTCCGGTCCCACTTTGGACTGTTTAGGTTCTGTGACCGGAGTTTACATTTGAAGAGTTTCATTCCTAAACACTATAAATCTATTTAGGAGAAGAAAATGGATGCCCGATGTCTGTTGCTCAATAATAATCAAAGAAAACATCTGAGTGATGCTCTCTGGAGAGAAGATAGCTTGAAGCTTCGGGCTATTTGGTTTTACTTTGATGTCAGCAGCGAGTTTGGCAGAGAAAAAGGTGTCTTTTCTCTTCAAATGACTCCAGATTTCTTCATAGTTTCCACTTTATAGGTCATTTTGTGACAATAAAGATTCATGCCGCAAAGAAATGGAAAATCCGTTTTTCTGCCAGTTGTCTGTGACATTTTAGGAGGAAACACCAAAAAAAGACGCATAAAATATTTACTTTCTTGTATTTTGATGTAAAACATTTGTGGTCGAATATGAAAGTGTTTTCATTACAGGCTCTCGCTATGCAGCCAAACAAAGCAAAGTTCAATATCTATAATCAAGCTGTTGATTAGCAATATGTTAAAACCTTCCTCAAATTTAGTAGTTTTCTTTTTTTATTATTATTATGGTAAGGTTTTCTTGAAAAGTAAAGTTATGAGTTTTAAATCCTTCAGCGTCCCGTTTGACCCCTTTTTTTAAATTACCAGCAGTAGATTTAATGTCAGAAAAATCATCGCATTGCACGCTGGCATACATACATATACATACAGTTGTGTGAAAAAGTGTTTGCCCCCTTCCTGATTTCTTATTTTTTTGCATGTTTGTCACACTTAAATGTTTCAGATCATCAAACAAATTTAAATATTAGACAAAGATAACACAAGTAAACA
>NW_022280042.1:9886369-9888078 GCF_004355925.1 Anarrhichthys ocellatus
GAGTAAAGGAGGAGTAAAGGAGGAGTAAAGGGGAGTAAAGGGGGAGTAAAGGGGAGTAAAGGGGGAGTAAAGGGGAGTAAAGGAGGAGTAAAGGGGAGTAAAGGAGGAGTAAAGGAGGAGTAAAGAGGAGTAAAGGGGAGTAAAGGGGGAGTAAAGGAGGAGTAAAGGGGGAGTAAAGGAGGAGTAAAGGGGGAGTAAAGGAGGAGTAAAGGGGGAGTAAAGGAGGAGTAAAGGGGGAGTAAAGGGGAGAGGAGATGGGTGAGAGCAACACGAGATGAAGACAGACAGTCTCTGGCAGAGGGAACTTATCACTCAGACATGATCAGACACACATTAGATCAACTCCTCTGATCCAACTGATAGTGTGTCCATGTAACGCACACACACACACACACACACACCTCGACCAGGAACACAGCGTGTCAGTCTGTGTACTTTTGTGTGTGTACTTTACTTCTTTTCCCTTGTTTGTGTGTATTTGTACATGTATTTTGAGAGTTATATCTGTGTGCAATAACTTAATGCATGCACAATATTTTTATGCATGCGTGTGTTTTGAGTGTGCAGCTGCATGCATGTGCACACTTGTGTAAGTGTGTGTGTGTGTAAAAATCTGTAGTGCTATGTAAACTGTATCTGGCTCACACACACACACACACACAGTTTATAGAAGACTGGTTCTCCTCTCTTCTTTCCTTTGGGTTCTTGAGTTCTGACAGGAGTGAGACCTCCTCCCTTTCTGCAGCAGAAATGATCCCTCAGGCCTGAACAAACCATCTTTGAACAGCCAGCCCCCCCCCAGCCCCCCCTCCCTCTCTTGTCTAAATAAACTCTTTACACGCAACTCCGCTGGCCGCCTGCCGTACACTGCTGAGAGCGCCTGTCAGTCAGCGATCAGGGATACAACGGGTCTGCCGGGCTGGGCTCGGGGCCATCGACTGCTTTACTCCCTGACTTACTGCCTAGTCGACTGACTTTAAAACTTTCCCTGCCTTCGGTTCAACAACAGATGAAACAGAAGTTCCATTTAAAAAGTGTTGAATTGAGAATTGAGGAATCACACACGTGGCGTATTCTCACAAGATCAAAGGCTTTCTTTTCCTCAAATCACATCATGAGTCATGCTAATAGGGCTTTACTGGATTAAAATTACAGCTGCCACCAGCAATAATAACAGTTACCGAACCTCCTCCAGTAACGCTTGAAGTTGTCGCCGTGCTTTGGCATCAAGACGAATGAACGGATGAATGGAGGTTAAGTAGAAAGGCTAATGTGGCTCACGTGTTCTGGGCATAAGCTTATTATTTCTGGCAGTTTTCTTGCAGGTTGTGTTGTTTGCAGAGCCGCAATCCTTTGGGTTTGAGGTCGTAATGCCTCGGAGATATTATGATAAGAGATACTAAGATAAAACCTGATAGTTTGTTTGTTTAATTCATCATTTTTTCAACCAGGTTTGGTGCAGACGGACGCTTGTTTATCCAAAAATAACCTTTACGCCTACTTCCAGCTCTATTATTCTGTAGTTGAAAGGTCTGTGTGTGTGTGTGTGTGTGTGTGTGTGTGTGTGTGTGTGTGTGTGTGTCCATGCGTGTGTGTGTGTGTGTGTGCGTGTGTGTGTGCGTGTGTGTGCGTGCGTGTGTGTGTGTGCGTGCGTGCGTGCGTGTGTGAGTGTGTGTGTGTGCGTGCGTGCGTGTGTGTGTGTGTGTGTG